>NW_005054945.1:25929-37155 GCF_000277835.1 Geospiza fortis
GTAAAAGAAGCTCCGTTTATTGCATCTATCAGTGCTACTAATATACAGTAAAAACTTTCTTGTACACGCGATCACGCAGAATATGATTGGATCCTCCGCCTTGTTCACGAGGCTGGCACGAGTCTTGTCTCTGCAGTCATTGGTTGCCAATCCATGCTCATTGGTTGCTACATATGACGATAATCATTTCTAAGTTTTGCTTTTCTGTAGCCCTGGAATTCCGTTATTCTGATAAGCTTGGCACATAGTACTTCTATTTTTCTTTCCTCAAGGACACCGTAACTGCCACAGCTACTTCCCATGCCTGCAACCCCCAACACCCCTAAAAATCCCCAAAGAACCTTAAAAAATCCCAAAAAATACCCTAAATATTCCTAAAAGAGTTCTATTAATACCCTAAAAAATCCTTAAAATGCCCTGATAAGACCCAAAAAACCCCTAAAAATTCCCTCAAAAACCCTAAAAGTACCCTAGTCCTAAAAAAGCCCTCAACATACCTTCAATAGTCCTAAAAAAGCCCTAAAACATTTAAATAGTGCTAAAAATGCCCCAAGAATACAAAGAAAAATCCCTAAAAAATCTAAATAGCACTTTAAAAGCCCTTAAAATACCCTAAAAATCTTTTTAAAGCCCTCAAAAAGCCCTACAAGTATCCTAAACATTCCCGGAAAATTCCTAAAAAAACCCCTAAAATATCCTAAAAAAGCTTGAAAAAAAACCTAAGAAAACCCTAAAAAACTGCTCAGCCACCAAACCCTACCTGTCACACTCTAGCCCACAGATGTCATCCCTACCTTTTTGCAAGGGGTCTTGCCCTACTGGGAGGGTTCTGGGCCTGTCCCAGCAACAGGGTTTCTCAGGGCCAGCTGTTTGTTCTCTGCCCCCGAGGTGAGTTGGGTGGTCCAGGGAAGGCCCCAGGCTCTGAAGAAAGAGACTGGACTCTCTGGAGTTCGATCTTCGGATTGTTTATTATATCTTATCTATAAAATTTTCTCCCTGCCGGACAGAGGTCTGACCAGCAAGGCAGCCACGACACTCTCCGACCGCTCCCAAGGCTGCATCGTTTTTTATACTACAAATTACGTATATCATATTTACTTTTATTTTCCAATACCTATCACCTATGTTAGACAGTGCATTTCTACTCTAAACCAATCCCCAAGTGCCAACATCACAGCAGAAGATGGAGAACAAGAAGAAGAAAGAAGGATGAGACACGCCCTGTTCCCTCCATCTTGTCCCCATTACCCTTATACCAAAATTTTTAAAACTTATATTTTCACCCTGTGTGCACCTTGTAAATACACCCATTAAACCTGTGTGACCTTCCAGCCCTCATACCAAACTGGCAATTCATTTGCAGGATCAAAGTCCAGCCACCAAATGTTCCGGGCATCATGCCAAGATCTCCGAGACCCCCGATGGGGTCTTGGCTCTCGACGTGGTCTCGGGAGGCTCCGCACATCTGAAGTGATATGCTGAGTTCCCACAGGGTTTTGGGGTTTTACAGCTTCTGGGAGGGTTTTGGGGTTGTCCCAGTGTTAGGGTTGCTGTCTTGTGCTGCTGATGGGGAACAATGGTGTTTTTAGGGGTGCTGTTTAGGGTGAGCTTAAGGGATGGGGTGAGGGCTGGTGCATCTGTACCCTAACCCTACCTGGTACCCTGTACCCCTAATCTCCACTGTGTGCTCTCCACTGTGATGGGGATGGTGTTTAGGGTGAAGCTTAGGGGTGGGGTAAGGGGTGATACAGCTGTACCCTAACCAGTACCCTGTGTCCTGTCCTTTGTACCCCTAACTTCCACTGTGCACTCTCCACCTGGTTAGGGGTAATTTTTAGGGTGGCGGCTGGAGGGTGACACAGAGAAGCTGGGGGGCAAGGAGAGGGATTAAGGGTGACACAGTGGAGCTGAGGGGCAGCTGAGAGGGGGATTGGGGGGCAAAGGGGAGGTGTGAGGGTGACACACAGAGACTGAGGGCTGGAGGGCAGCTGAGGGGTTGAGGGGTAAAGGGAGAGGGCTTTGAGGGCTCGACAGTCCAGTGGAGATCAGGGGTACAGGGTACAGCTTAGGAGGCAAATTAGAGTACAGGTGCACCACCCTTTACCCCACCCTAAACAGAACCCCTAACAACAGCCTTTTCCCTCTACAGGAGCACAACACAGCAACCCTAACAGCGAGACAATGGCACTCTCCCAGTGAGACTAGACAGCAACCTTCACACAAGGACAACTACAGAACCCTCAGAGGACAAGACGCACTGCAAATAGGTAGGGATGACATCTGTGGGCTAGAGAGCAACAGGTAGGGTTTGGAGGCTGAGTAGGTTTTCTTGAGTTTTTTTCCAGGAATCTGAAGGAGATTTAAGGGTTTTTTGAAGGCTTTTTAGGACTTTCCTGGGGTCTTTTAAGGTTTTGATAGGCCTTTTTAAGGGCTATATTAGGATTCCTTAGCGTATTTTTAGGGTCAGAGGGGATGCCCGCTGAAAATGTGGAATTCTAGGACTGCAGTGGCATGCTCTGGAAAGGGGCCAGTAGTGGGGCAGTGGGCTGGGTCCCACACTGCTGGTATGAAGGTTGTGAGTTGTAGGCCCAGGGAAGTGGTTGTGGTTAGGGTTAGGTGCTAGCAGCTTTGTTGGGGAGAAATCCTGCACAGTAAAACTCATCCCCCAGCTTCCAATTGTTAGTTTGCAGGAGGCACTTGGCACTGCCAGGGCAGCCTGAGTTATGGATGGTGGCAGGTTTGGTCTGGGAGACATTCTGCACCATTCAGAGCTTTAGGAGGTGGCAGCCACCTCGGGACCAAGGGTCCATGGACCAGGTGCAGGCCCCTGGATATGAAAGCCGGCCCTTTTCCATGGGCAACAAAACTCACCACCCCAGTTTCCTGATGTCAGTTTGCAGGAGGTGCTTGGCACTGCCAGGGCAGCCCGAGTGTTAGGTGATGCCAGGTTGGGTCTGGGAGACATCCTGCACTGTTTGGAATTTTAGGAGGCACAGCCCAGTTGAGGCCACAGGCCTTTGGACATGAATGCCGTTCCTTTCCCATGGGAAATAAAACTCACCACCCCAGTTTCATGATGTCAGTTTTCAGGAGGCACTTGGCACTGCCAGGGTGGTCTGAGTTGTTGTTGGTGGCAGGTTGGGTCTGGGAGACATCCTGTGTTCTTCAGAATTTTAGGAGGGGGCAGCCCACTCAGGGCCACAGGCCCCTGGACATGAATGTTGGGTCTTTTCCCTGTGAAACAAAACTTACCACCCCAGTGTGTTGATGTTATTTTGGAGGAGGCCTTTGGCTCTGTAAGAGCAGTTTGAGTTATTGGTGGGGGCAGCCTTCGTCTGGTATAAATCCTGCACTGTTCAGAATTTTAGAAGGCAGAGTTCCAGTTTTGGGCACTGGCATTGTTTATGTGTCAGATTAAGGCCTGTGTAGGGGAGGGAATGCCTTGCAAGACTGTTTTTCACCTCATCCCCAATTCCAAGGTGTAGCACACTTCGGTGTGACCCGCAGCTGTGAGAGGGTTTTGCGGGCAAACCTGCCTTGGGAGCTGTTAGTCCAGAGGGGCTAATGGGGGTATCCCAAGTGTCCCTCCAGGAACTATGGTTGGAGCATCCAGCAGGGATTGGGGAGCAAGTGGATGCACCTGGGCACAGAGCATGGCTTTGAGAAAATGCTGAGGGAAAACCGTTTTTGCTAAGGGGCAGCACCTCAGAAGGCAGGGCAGCATGTGAGGTTGCAGGGGAGAACTTTCAACTTTCCCCTTTTATCTTGTCAGTCCCTCCCCAGAGCCCCCAGTCCCTCCAAAGCGCCACTAGAATAGAGAGGGGTTATTAGGTTAAAAGGGGCTTAAATTGAGAGGAAAAGCTTCCTTTTCCATTATTTTTTGTGTTCAAAATGTGATGGAATCCTCTTCCTCTGCAATTTGGTCTCGATTGAAATAAACCCTGCTTTTTCTATGCTGTTAGAGGTATTAATTGACAGGGAATCCCCATTTTCCATTATTTTCCCATTTACATAGAAGGGGAAAACCTTGATGATGCTTTTTTATGGGTTTGAATTAAGGGTCACTCCAACCTTTTCATTATCTTCAAGTTTAACTCGAGGGGGAAGCTCACCTGTCTCTCGTTTTTTAGGGTTTGGATTGAAGAAAAAAATCCCCCTTTTTTCATCACTGGGGAGGTTTAAAGTGAGGCAAACCCCTCTCTTCCCAATATTCTAGGGGATTAAATTAAAGGGCAGAAGCAATTTATTCGCTGTTGTATCAGTTTCAGTGGAGGTAACTGCCCCATTTCCTCATTTTATGGGGTTTACTTGCAGGAAGATCTTTTTCAGCATTTTAAGGGTTTAAAGCTGTATTTCAGGGCACTTCTATCTGTGTCCTGCAACTAAATATCTCAGACAAGAGTGAGCCATGCCTGTACTTAACCCTAACAGTACCCGGGAGTCTATTATTTTCCTTATTTTCAATTATAATGTAGGTAGTCCTAATTACAGGTCCCAATGAAACTTAGACCATTCGTATAATTACTATTCTTCTCCACCATACTTAGTCACATGTGGAGTACTACTTAGTAGTCACTAAGGAACAATTATGTAAGTTAACAACAAATTATTCAACTTATCTAGCTATGCTGCCTAAACAGAAAGTTTTATTTCTTACAAGTTTTCTGCCCTTTTGCTCAAAGTAGTTGTAGCAAAAAAGAAAATGTTGTCATTTCCCTGAAGAGTTTTCTTCTTTATTAAGACCTCTCCTCACCTTGAATTCAAGTCACAAGAGCCAAACAGCTGCAGTTCTTCTGAGGGCTTTTATACCTTGTGGGATTTGCCTCCTCCCTTTTCCCGGACATTGTGGGAACAAGAGGCAGGCCCAATCAGGGGTATATTAACCCCAGCCTTTGCTAAGGGGCTTCATTCCCTGTAGCAGGCACAGGGCCTGCAAGGCCTCCCTGTCGGTCAGCAGCCTAAGATAGGAAATGCCTAGTCACAATGACTAGACCAAAAGAAGCCCCTCTTCTGCCTTCGGACCCTTGTTATCTCTCTTTAAGACAATAGGTCACTTTCGCCTCGACCCTTACTATTGGACTGTTTCCTAAAACTCCTATACCCTATATAAACCCCTACTTCTGCCCAGTTTGGCAGAAGAGCTGTCACTGAGACCCTTTGCAGAAGATACCAATAAATACATCTTTGTGGAACCTCATACAGCGCTTCTCCTCTCTCTCCCTGCGTCTGCCAAAGGCACTTAGCAAGCCAAAAGCTGAAAATCCCTAAAGAGCTGAGAATCACTAAAGAGCTGATCTCACTTAAAAGATGAGCTTGCTAAGATTGCCTGCAGCCCTAGAGCCTGCCTGAGCGGCCTGGACAGATTGTGCTTACCTGGACTTCTCTGTCTGGGACATCCATGGCAGCTGTTTTCGGGGAGACCCCTAAAACCCCGGAGCCGCCTCAATTCCCTCTCTGGGATCAACTGGGATAAGAGCTCTCCTCTCATTTCAGTAAAGAGGATCTTTCAGCCTATCTCAGCTTGTTTTCAGCAGATCCTTTTTGACATGTAAACTAAGAGAGGCTTTGAAGATACTGTGTAAAAAACAGCATTGTACACAGGGAGTATTTAAGTTCATGGTTTTGGATTGTGTGTTCATGGGTGGTAAGGTGCTTTTGTAATTTCTGGTTTTGTTCTTGTTTTTTTTTGCAGGAGGAGTTCAACTTCCTGAAATTCCAGCTTGTGTCAAGTACAACACTTCAGATTTTTTCAGCAGATTCATCGTGTAACAAAAGGGGTCTGCCCTGTGTCAAAGATGATGTTTGATATTGAGGCTTTAAATGTGTAAGTTGAGGATTGTGACTAGGAGAGGGAGGGTGAGCAGGGTACCTGCTTAGGAGTTACTGGGGGGAGGGGGTTTGAAGGAAGCATGGTGAGAAACAGTGTCTATTTCAGGGCCCCCCCCAAGGCTTCTCACAAGTGCAGTGGATGCATTCACATGTCTTATAGCACACAAGTGCATCTACTGCACTCCCAGAAATGTCATGTAACTTTCTCTCTCTCTGACCCAGGTGCCAATCATAATAACAGCCATAGCCTTGGACTCGGGCTGAAGCTGGAGACTTGAGGAGCCAGGCACACTTAGGAGAGGGAAAGTAGCTCACTTGCTGGGGTTTGTGCCTACTGCTCTCTGTGAAGCTGTGACCACAGGGTTTGGTCCAAATAACACCAAACTTGTTCATTGATTTTGGTGTTCTTTATTGTAGCTGACTAAGAGGCTAACTGGTGATCATGGGGCCTTCTGAGGCAGACTCATTTCAGGTCCAACATGGATTCACATCACCAGTCATCCATAAGTTGGGGGCCATGTCCTGGAGATGGGATGATAGTAGGGTAGTGGGTTGGAAATTCCTGGGACAGATTTAAAAATTAGCAGAGGGGAAAGGGATGTCCTCTAAGGGGCCTCCTAGGACAGCTAAAGGGAGCAGCTCTACTTTTGGTTGCAGTTGTAGGGTGTGCAGTGCAGAACAGTTCCAGTCTATGTTGTGTTGTCTGGTGTGCTGTGTTGTCTAGTGTGTCTTTGGGATCCCTTAGATCTCTGCCTTTTCTCCTCAAGGGCCTTATCACAAGTATCAGCCATCATCTCTAGGTTCTTGCATACTTGCAGTTCTTGGCATGATGCTGATATAATTTGTTCTTTTACTGGTGGCCTCAGCTGCATCTCTGAGTCGCATCTCAGAAGCATCGAGTCAGATGTCTTTTGATGCCTTGTTCCTGGCTGTATCACCATATATCCTTTCCAGCTGTGAGTTGTTTATGTCTTGGGGCTTATAAGATTGTATGTATATGGAGAGCATTCTAAATGTAGCAGTCTCACAGCCATCTTGATCATCGTGACCAACAGTTCTTTTAATGGGTCACTCTGTTACAGTCTTTTTTTCTGCTCCTTAGAGCCTCCTCCATCCACTGTCACCATAGCATTGGTCATCTCTTTTGGCATCATCTCAGTCCTTGCTGTTATTCTTCTTGCCACTAACTTTTATATCATCCTTGTGTCACACTGTTGTATAATGTGTTGTTTGTGTTTAGCGTGCAACTGCTCTACCTAGTGGAATAGACTGGGGGGTAGGTGGAGTAGAAAGAAGACTTTACAGGTAATATTTTGCTTTGCTTAGTCACATGAGCCACTCCTCAGACAAAGCAACTGTGGCCAGTCTATGCAGAGTTGGGCAGAGAGAGCGGGAGTGGTACAGCAGCATCTCACAGTTTTCTAGTCATTTGTCTTCATGCACACTATTGTCAGATTCTAGGTGGTTTGCTTCAAGAAGTGAGAACTTTGGGAAAGTGAAGCTTTCCCTCTGTATCTGAGTGACTTTGATAAATAATCATTTTGCAGAGGAATAGGAACACAGTAAAGCTGATATGAATGCAGGAGACCAGAGGAGTATGGTGATGAGGTGGGTTGGGACCCCAAGTCCGAGCTATGGCCTGACTTTCTTCTCTACATTTACCTTGTTCTTCAGCTTTTTGTTTCATTTTGAAGATGTGAAGTGTTCGGCACAGCTGGCTGTTGGCACTGGGGGGACCGTGATTGGATGAGTACTGGCAATTGAGATGAATATGGATTCCAGCACAGAACTGGATGCTACTGGAATTGTTGTATTAGTGATGAAAGTATAAGCAAGAAGCCTTTGTTTTTCTTTGTTTTACAGGTGGTTTGCAGCATTTAAACTGCTAGTTCCAAGACTCTTGCAGAAGGTCATGTTAGAGAGGTTTTGGATGGAAAGTTCTTCGGCAATGCAATGATTTTGGACCCTCTGTTGGTGCACACCTTTCCATTTTGTTTTGCCCCTTCTCCCCCAGGAAGGTTGGTCATCATTCAGCTTTTCAGGGGAGATGTAAATGGTGGGTATGTTACAGCATGGTTCTTTGTCTTTATTTTTAGGAAGTAATGCCAGATATCTGGTGTCAAGGTGAAGTGGGCAAGGTGAGCAGTGACTGGTGGACAGAAGCAGTTGTTATTGCTTGGGTGCCACATTCTGGTCCAACTCTAAGCATCCATTGTCATTTGCATTTTTTAGGCAGACTGCTCATATTACGCAGAGCCCCCCTCAGCAACCGTCCAACAGACCCGGTTTGCCCCTCTTGTGAGCCCTCTGGGAGTATTACAGGACTCTGTGATAAAGCCTTTAGCTTTTTAATTTGAAGGTGTCATCCAGGTAGCCTTTGGCAACGGCTGAGGAATTGCGGTGAGTCAGGGCGGTAGAGAGGAAGAGTGAGAGTCCACTCAAGTTTCAGCAATGCCACATCACCTTGTTTCCTCTTAAGCCAGTGTAAAGGTTTTGATTTGCTAATTTAAGATTTTCCTAATTTTGAGATTTCCCAATTAATGTGTTGATGAGTGTGGTGGGTTTCAGTGCTGGTTAATCACCTATGTACTTGCTTCCTGCTGTGAGGTAGGAAGATAGGATTAGGAGAAAGGTAAAGTAGGTTCAAAACTTTAAAAGGGTATAGAGAAAATTTTATTAACAGTAACAAAAAAAAAAGGCAGTAAGACTTAAAACAAACTCTTTAGAATATTTTTCTTCCCTCTACAACTTTTTCTTTCCTACTGATAATGTAAAGAAATAAAATCTAAAAATTTTAGTTAGTTTATTACCTCTAAAATAGTTTTTATTCAGTTTACTTAGGGAGAGAAGTCCTTCTTGTTAATGTTATGGAGATTTCTCCACAGGAGGAAAAAACAGTTCTCTTGTGGTTCTTAATTTCCCTGACTAGCAGCCACCTGGGGAAACCTACCATCGTGAAGTCCCTCTCATTTCCACAAGCCTTCCCACAGCTTGTGTATGGGCTATGTTGATTTATGGGGTATTGTTTTAAAGATTAGTTGTTAAAAGGCAAAAGTTCTCATTATTTATTTCTAAAATTATCTTTATCCCTGGGAATAGAGATTTTCTTCTTCTTCTCCTGGGGTCATAGGACTATTCTTCTCTCTTTCTCTATTCAAATTTCTCATGAGATCACAGTTACTTTAACATCTGTTTACTTTAATATGGAGGCTTTTGTTTGATATTAATTTGAACCCTTCATCTCCCTATAGTTTCATGTGTTATAGAGAAAAAGAGTCTTTTCTCCATAGCTTATAAAAGGATTTTAGTTCCAAAATCAAGGCATCTCCTCATCCCTCCCATCTGGGATTTGACTTCTTTCTCGCTGACCATGATGTTTTCATGTTGTTTCTCAGAGGAATAGCAGCTTTGTCTTTACAAACAAGCTGTGGGTCTGCTGGTAGATAAAACTAGAACTGGGAGATAAAAGAAACAATGGGAAGGATTCTACTGATTGATGAATAGAAAAAGGTATTTGCTTTTACAAATAAACTTTAGGTTTGCTGATAAATGAAATTAGACATTGAGAGATGAAAGAAACAATGGGGAAGAAAAACCCCTAAATTCTGTAAGAATTAAAAATTAAAAGGGAGGGTTATACATTAGAGGGAAATCTTTAGTATCAGGAAGTCTGTACCTCTCAAGTACCTCAGCCAGTGGGGAAAGAGAGAAGGGAAATGCGGCCGGGAAAATAGGATAAAAAGGAGGCTGCATCCTCCAAAAATTTGAGAGATCTCAGGGGAATGCCCCATGGCCTCTCTCTTTATTTGAATAAAGCCAGAAAGGACTCCTCTGTCTCCTTTTTGGACATAAACATCTGGTGTTTGTGGATTAATTTTCCTAACAAAACCATATTACAAATATCTCCCAATTATAGACTTTTTATAAAATTGAATATTTTGAATTAGTTTGTAACAAAAGGTGTGAATCGAAGCACTGAAAGGGTTAACATGTTACCTGGGCTCTGTAGATGGTCACCTGACCCACCGGTAACTTGTGGTAGGAGCTGCGGCTGGGGCTGTGTTAGGATCGGCTTAATGGTTGGTCTTTGGTTTTCTCTGCATTCAATTCTAGCCGCAGGGCCACTCTGCACAGGTTGTAGGGCTGCCTCTGGTCTCAGTCGCGCTGGGGCGCGGTGGCAGGGCTACTTGGCCTGGCCTGGCCAAGTTAGGGGCCTGAGGCGTGTTACCTTCTTGCCAGCCAGAAAAGAAAGAGGAAGATCCCAGGTTTCTTTAGTCTTTAACATGTGTTTTTCACAGAGGCGTGTCCAGCTTTCTAGTGGTTGGAAGCTTTGCATTGAAGCGATACGCGGAATAAATAAACTCCACAACCAGATATAGTTATGAAGTGGGTATGTATGTCAGCGCCCGGCACAAGTGAGATCGCTCTCGTGAAAACTTGTGCCCCGAGCCTCAGTCTGACCCACATCTTTATTCACAAAGGTATTCCATATGCAATACATTGCACAACTTTTCCATGCATATTGAACCCCTAGCCCCACCTGTTCTCGCCTCGCATGGTAATCAAATCCACGCCCTTCTGGGCATACATTGTTTGCTGTGGTGGTCGCACGGGGGGTCTCTCAGACGTCTCTGAGGCTGAAGGTTGTGGTCTTCCTCATGACTGAACTTTTGAACTTTTGTCCTTTGCGCATGTGCTTTTGGTCCCTTGGTGCTTATCTCAGTACGTCTGTCGGCCTTGATTAGCTTGGAGACGGAGGAGTCCCTTTATCTGGGTTTTTTGCATCCCTTGGTCTCCTCTGGTATTGTTCTTTTATGCAAGAAACTTCAGAAATTTGCATTTCCCTATGCCCTTTGTACCATGGCAGAGGTTTCTTAAGTAAAAAGGTTAAAATTCAACACATAGTTCTACAGGCTAAACTTTAAATGGTTAATTCATATTGCTAACTCAAGTGAACTCCAAAATCTCTATTTCAGCATCACTTCCCTAAATGTCTCTCATACAAAACCATAACAGCCAGGCATAGACTGAGATGATGGCATCAGCCTCCAAGTGTAGCCAAAGCTTGCAGCCTCAGGACCCAGGCATTCTTAGGACACGGTGAGTAGCGGAATTGTTGGGTTTTGGCCGATGTGCTGCTAAGATCGTGCATTGATGTTTCATTTTCTTTATTGTAGCCGACTAAGAGACAGCAGCCTGGTGACAGCAGAAACTTCCCAGATGGTGAGGCAGCCTTCTTTCACACCTGTCAGAGATCTGCATCCCCAGACGTCCGAGAGATAAGTTGAGGGCTACGACCCACAGAGGGGATAAAAGCGAGGTGCCGGGAGGGGTTTTTGAGTCAGTTTTGGAGACGGGGATGTCCAAGATGTGGCCCCTTAGGCCACATAAAGGGAA
>NW_005054946.1:0-2787 GCF_000277835.1 Geospiza fortis
ATGAATGGAGGAATAAAGAAACACCCTCTGAAGCTGGTGACGGAAACTTAAGATGCCATGTGTATGGCTTTTGCCATTAGTTTTGGCAAGAATAAGAGTCAAATCTGAGGAAATATTCAATTATTCCCCTTTGAACTGTTTGGGATTCATACCCTGTTAATTTTCAATGTAGTGGGGAAGTGAAGATTTATATTTAAACCAGCATGTGGCCAATATACTGTGTCTTGTGAAATCTCTGACAGGAAGCCCAGTTAGCACAGATGCTGCTTTTGGACTTAGTTGTTCATGACATCCAGCCAGGACTGCAGGAACAGCAGTTAGGACAGCTGAACACAGGTGGACCCATCACACTCAGGTCAAGGTCTCTAAAGCCCCAGAGATCTGGACTTCTCAACTAGAAGATAAGGATGGAAGACCTCAGCTATTAGTAGCCATAGACAAAGACTTCTAGTGATTAATGGACTAATATGAACTGTCATTTGTGGGATTCACATTCTCTGAACCTGAGTGAAGCAGTGAGAGAAGCAGAGAAAAGAATGATCAAAACAATTCTTATCTCATTTGCTGCTCCTGTGTTGTGCCAAAGTAGAATGAAATATGGAGATTGTTTACCCAAAGTGATGGTGTTTTGTTTCCTTGGCCTATCAGGGCCAAGCGCGTGTCGAGACTCTTGGTCAGCAGACAGTCACAAGATTCAGTGGAGTTGAGTGCTTGTGCAGTTTCAGTTTAGATGTAGTGTAATATAGTGTAATATAGTATAGAATAATATAGTATAATAAAGTAATTAATTAGCCTTTTGATATCAATGGAGTCAGATGCATAATTCTTCCCAGACGAGGGTTGGCTGATTTTACAATAGGCGTTATCTACTTTATTCTCTGTATTTACTTGCCATACCCTGTACAAGGACTAGGCGTAGAAAAGTCAGGAAGGGCTGTTTAAAATGTTCCAGATTGTTAAAAAGGGTTAAGTTAATAATAACTAGGCTTTGTAAAAACAAATTGATAAATAAGAAGAGGAGGGATTGAGAGGGAAGATGTGGGCTAATGACTTTACAAACAATTTGATGGATGTTAATGTCTTTGAAATGTGTCTTAATGTTTCTACTGACTTTGGGCAGCAGATTTGTAACCGGGCTGTCCTGGGGTGACTTTATGATGCTTGTATCCCCATTTGTCTATTTAGCCCAGAAATAAGTTTTGCACCTTTAAGACTGGTTCTAAACACAAAGAGAGGGAAGAGAAGAAGCGTGGAGTTTGTTTTCAGAAACTGTACCCCATTCATCTCCTTAGCCCAAAAATAAGTTTTGCACCTTTAAGACTGGTTCTGAGAGTGAAGGAGGGGAGAGAAGCAGCTTGGAATTTGTTATCAGGAGCTGCACTTGCTCCCCCGCATCCTGCTCCTGGACTGTGTTGTCTGTGGATGGACAGACAGTGGGACAGAGCTCTCCTTTGCTTTTAGTTAGTTTTAGCTAGCTGAAGCAGAGAAGTTCCCTGGAATGTGTTTTTTTTTTATTTTTTATTTTTCTTGGAACTGTTTAAACCTGCTCAGGACCAAACACCCAGAAGAGCACTGGCAGCTCATACCTGTGGCCCACCAGACCAGGCCTGGGTCACGGCATTTCCAGTGCCAGATGGACTGATAACAGACTGAGCGAACTGAACTAGAGCCCATGAAAAGGATTTTCTGAATTTGTCATCTCTTCAGATTGTCAAGAGGTTTTATTGTTTAATATTGTTCATTTTTTGTGCTGGTGAATGCTTTGCCTGTTAAATAAACAGTTTTTTCCACTTTTCTCCAAGAAAATATTTTCCCGAACCAGTTGGGGGAGGGGCCGCTTGAATCTGCTTTCTAGAGGAACCCCTTCAGAGGTTTTTTCCCAAATTTGCCCTAAACCAGGACACGGGCCCAGACATTTTGGCTCCTGAAATAGACAAGGGTCTGCACAGGCCTGAACCTCTGGACTTTGGGGGGAAAAGACAGGTTCAAGGGGGGATAGGTAGTAGGCGGTTCAGGAAGGCTGTACCTTCCCAGTACCTCAGCCAATGGGGAAAGGAAGAGGGCAACATGCAGTCGGGAGTTTAGGATAAAAGGGAGGCTTGCACCCTCTGAAACCTTTCGAGAGAGAATTTCGCGGGTGTGTGCCCCAATAGACTCTCTCCCTTTACTCTGGTGTTTGTGGATTTTCCTGGCAGCAAGATGGTCAGATTATATTTTCAAGGGTTTTTGCTTGGAGGGATTTTAAAAAGTAACTGTTTAGAACAGGTGACATGTATTTCTTAACGTCTTTTCCCCAGCACTTCAGACGTGAACTTGACTCAAGGTGACTGCCAAGCTAGGAGCCATAAGGCTCACCCGTTCCTCAAACGAAAAGCCCGTCAGCAAGAAAAAACGCAAGTCACGGTGACAGAAAGGGGAACCGGCACTTTTCTCAACAGCGCCTCGACGTGCTGCGGTTTCAGTATGCAAAGTCAACGTAGCTACACCATTTCTGAGCGTTTCCTCTCCTTCCCTCGGGCATGGCTGCAGGCAGGGAGGTTCTAAATGAGATCGAGGAACCGCTGCAGCGTGCAAAATAAAACAACTATTTACA
Source organism: Geospiza fortis (assembly GCF_000277835.1). Taxonomy (NCBI): domain Eukaryota; kingdom Metazoa; phylum Chordata; class Aves; order Passeriformes; family Thraupidae; genus Geospiza; species Geospiza fortis. Next base: position 2,594 of record NW_005054946.1, read on the forward strand.
GATTTATTTTTAAGGGTTCCTTTTAGATATTAAGGGCCCTCCTCTCGGTCCCCTCTCACAGCCCCCAGGTGGAGTGCAGGCCTTCCCTCTGCGGGTCTGCAGTCCCGATGGGGCCGGGCTCCAGGTAGGGTCCTGCCGTCGGTCCCATAGGGCTCCCTCGATTGGAATGATTCGGCTGACTAGCCCTTTGGAAG
>NW_005054946.1:2818-37085 GCF_000277835.1 Geospiza fortis
CGTAGCCAGGGCGGGGGAGTTAGAAAGGTACGCGTCCCCTTTAAACACCTCCCCCTACTCCTTCCCACGTGGTGCAGGGCTGGGGCGGGGATTCTGCGATGAATCTCTTCTCTTTCTGTCGTGGTGTAGAGGAGTCGTATGGGAAGTGAGACGTGAGTATTTATGTTCTTTTCCGTGTTTTGTTAGAGCTGTTGCCGTTTTCTCTTTCCTCCACCCCCAACTGTTGGGCGCTCGGCATCTCCTAGCCTGGTGTGGGAGAAGTACGCTGGGTAACCGTGTGGTGAGGCTTTCCCTTTTCCTCGAGTGCCCACTATGCTCTGTGGGAGGAATGCCCTGTTGTGGAGCGGGTTTGGAGCGGGAGTAGTAGCCACTGCCATGTTGGGGGGGCAAAGAAGATTTGAGTGAGGGAGAAAATGGTGGTCACATCACAGTGAGGACATAATTCATATTAAGCCACACCCTGGTTTCCCTTGGGGGGCAACACAAGCCGTAGAAAAGAGGAAGAGGAGAGGAAAATGGCGGCAGGCATCGGCTTATCTGGTGTTCCTAGTTCGTACTCGCTGGTCTTTCTCATGTTACTTTCCCTTGTCTTCACTTGTCCCGTCTCATTCCACCCTTCTTCTCCTCGGTGCTTCGGTGTCCTCACGCTCTGCTTGCTAGTTTCTCAAGAGGGGACACCCACCCCACCCTATTTATTTTTCCTTTAGTTTCCGCCTCCATCTTCCTCCATATTGTTACTCTCCCTTCCTGATGCGGACTCTGGAGTTGTCCTCTGCAGGTGTCCCGCCCTCCGCGTATCAGACTTTTCTTGTTCGGCTTCCCTATTTCATGTCATTGCTGCGCTTATTTTTGCATTGCCCCGTTCCAGCTCTTCTCTGCCTGCCTCCGTCCTGTAGTGTGGTGTCCTTCCAAACCAGGACATGTGGTTTATGTGTGCTTCCCATACCCTGTTTTATTTTCAGTGCTACAGCTTCTATCGTTGTGTTCCAAATTATTCTGACAATTTACTCTAGAACCACATTTGATCCGTTAATATTATTCAGACTGTTTTTTCCTTTGCACATAGTTTATTTCATTGCCAGTTTAAAAACTGCTATTTCTTTTTCTTTCCCGAGGTATGCTTCTTTAAAACTTTATTAGCCTTTCCAAGCTAGTTTATTTTGTATAGTTTCTCCCTGTGATGCTTCTTTTTATTCTGAAGTAACAAACCAGCTATTTATTTGTTAGAGATTTTAGTAGCAGGCAAGACGTTGTTCAACTGCTGTATCTAATCATGTTTGCATACTAGAGAGATGTAGAAGTACACCCGGCAGCATGCATTCAAGGAAAGTTGAGTGTCCACTTGTCCAGTAAATGAATATATTCTAGTGACTGATGTTGTAAAGTTGCAATGGAAATATTAATTGCAGTACTGTACTTCTCTGTAACTGAGATATTTTCAGAATTTTGTATTACTGATGGGAAATTAAGCTTAATCTGTGACAACTATGCAGCTGTTACTCCCAATTTCAACTAGGCAAAATGCTAATGTAAGAATATATGTAGTGTTGGGGGCTTAATTGTTTATGTTTATATTTATGAATATTATGTTGAGAATTCATCTGGACACCAGTTTTGTATTGCTTTTTTTCATTATAGTATCTACCATACTTGGGAGAACATGAAACAGATGAAAAATTGTCCTTTTGTAAGCAGTTCAGAACTAAAATACTGCATATAAGGCAGTCACAGCAAAAAGGGGAAGAGCTATAAGAGGGAAGGGTGCTTGTGATTACATCTACAATGTGTATTAAAGGTTATATGAAAAGGCAGGAAAGTCTTCAGGAGGGTTTTGAATAAGGTGAGCCTTTACAAACAGGTTTGGAGATGGTTTTCTAGCCATAATGGGATGTATTCCTTGTATAGTGTTCTCATGTTATCTTTCTCTTCCTAGAATGCCTAAGTCAAAGGAACTTGTGTCTTCAAGCTCATCTGCCAGTGATTCAGATAGTGAAGTTGACAAAAAGGTGAATATTATATGCAGTTTCTAAATACTGTATTAACTGTTATATTTCAGGCAGGGGTTAAGGAATTAGTTGAGTGTTATGTCACAAAATGCATGTCATTCCATGAGATTTATCTGACACTTAAACCCCAAACACCCCCTCCCAACCCCAAACCAAACCCCAACAAAACCCACCTCCCAAGATTATGGTTTGGGTGGATGCTTTTTGCTTTGTAGTACACTTTATTCTTAAGGTACATTTTGCTTCATGTTTTTCTGTATGGTATATTTAGCCACAAGCTTCCTGGAGTTCTTTGCTGTTTTGTGGCAAGTGATAGACGGCTTCTGTATAAGCTACCTCTGGTGGCAAGAATTTGAACTAATTTTAAAGACACCGCCCCACCTTCATTTTGATATCTGGATTACTTGCAAGTCCAAAATCAAAACCTTCACTTGCCTTGTTATCCACGTGCCACTTGCTTATCTCGCTCACATTCTTTTTTATGTTTCAGAGTCTTATGTTTACTGTAATACTATCTACTAGTTTCTCACTTAAAAGTAGAGCCAACCAGAATGTTTCTGAGTTGATAATTTCAACATTACCAGTTTTAAATGCATAAATGTAATGTTTTTATTTATTTTAATAATTATTTAATTTATAAATTTGTGTAGATGTGTCAGTCATTGCAAACAAATTTAATACAACAGTCAATTTATCTTTTTAAGAAATGCTAGGTGGTAATGCAGACATTGGGTCTTTTAGTGCGCTTTGCAAAGAGACAGTCTGATTTACTGAATTGGTTCAAATATGAAAATGTGACTTGCTTGCACATAGCAAATTAGGTATTTTGTGAAATCTTAATATAAGAGAAAATGATCAGGTGATTTTTTTTTTTTCTTCTGGAAATGTATTCCTAATAAGACACAGTGTAACAATCAACTTCAGTGGGCAGTAAGGTGGTTGGTTTTGTTTTTGTTTTTTTTTCTATGACAACTTCTGGTATTTTTTTGAGCTGTTTGTCTTTAAAAGAGATTATTTACAATATGATTCTAGCAGGTGAGAATAATTTTTGGTATCTCTGCATTATTCTTCCTTTACAGTGGGTATGATTACTGTATAACCATTAGTGGAAATGTATCATGCTCTGTAGCATCAGCTAACAAAGTAATCTGATTTGCAGGTGATATAGCCTTAATGTTTTAAAAACATGTTTAATTTATCATGCTATGAACAGAGATTTGACTTCAATTTAAAAAGTTCTATTGGATTTGATTTTTCTAATCCTTTTTTTTATTATCTTATCTACTTTTTTTTTTTTACCAGAGTTGTTAGCTGTTCCCCATTTTTCATTGTACTTTCTGGAAAATGAAACTTCTATCAGACTTTAAAATTTTAATTAACACTGACAGTATTACTGCACAAAGAAAGTAGGCTTTTTGAAATGTATTTTCACAGAATCACTCAGTTGGAAGAGACCTTCAAGATTATAGAGTCTAACCCATGCCCTAACACCTCAACTAAACCATGGCACCGAGTGCCACATCTAGTCTTTTTTTAAACGCATCCAGGGATGGTGACTCCACCACCTCCCCGGGCAGACCATTCCAGTACTTATCACCCTTTCCGTAAAAATCTTTCTCCTAATATCCAACCTTTATTTCCCTTGGCACAGCTTAAGACTGAGTTTTGAATTTTGATCTAATTAAATTTCTCTTTAAAGCCAAATTATTATGGTAAGCTTCACTGAGAACAAAAATAGGCTAATTTTTTTTTGGTTCCAGTCTAAATGTACAGTATTGTATTCCTGCCTTCACAGGAGGAAGGTGTTAATACATATTGCATAATAGTTTGTGACCTCTAACATAAATTTTTTTATAACTTATAAAATGAGTTGTGATTTATGAGGTTTTTTTTATTCTTGCTCCAAGGCAAAGCGGAAAAAGCAAGTAGCTCCAGAAAAGCCTGTTAAGAAACAAAAGACTGGTGAAAGTTCAAAAGGTGCAGCTTCTTCTAAGCAAAGCAGTAACAGAGATGAGAATATGTTTCAGGTAAAATTGATGACTCTCTTAGAGTCTGGTTAAGGTAACCATTTACATAATAATCTGTATAAATTTTATGAGGCTATGTGAATATCATGATAGCATTGTGCTTGGTCTCCTGAAATCTTGGCTGAAGGGGATTACGATGCTAGCATGCAAGATGAGATGCTGAGAAAAAGCACTGATAGGTTTCAATAGAGTAAAAGAATCAGAGTTGTGGTAATTGATTCTAACCCTCATGTCTTTGCATGTGGTAATTCTCTGTATAGTCATTTTGTCTGTAAATATTAGATCAGGACAGTCTTGGAAACCCAAAATATGGACTCAATTCTTATTTAGCTAGGTCAAGGGAATTTGGCTGCTGTCTTCTAAGACAGTATCTTGGAATAAGTTTTTCTCATTCTTTTATGATGCAGGTTTTTCTCACTGAAAATCCAAAAATATTGCAATTTTTGACATTGTCAAAATAGGATGAATGTACATTTTTTCAGTAGCCACAAACATTTGTGAGTTCAGGGTATTGCATGTCCCAGGGTTAGCTGAAGAAGCAATGTATCCTGAAAACTGTACAAGAATATGCATAGCTCAGAATTCCTTTTTTTAGGGGTGTGGATCAAGACTTATTAAATGTCTGACTAGCTGGTTTGAAAAGGGGGGCAAGGGATGAGAAAGGGACTTGAATTCTTAGACTTTGATTCTTAAGTTTGTGAAAAGTTATGTGAGAGGTGCCTAATAAGATGGTTCCAACATTGAATAAGGTAAAATAAATGGTTTTGGGCTGTACCTGTGCAAAGTAATATATAGGGGGAAACTAGTGAAGACCTGTGTCAATTTTCACTTTCCTGTGTATATATAGTTGGAGGGAGAGTTTCAATTTAAGACCCTGGGCATAACTGCTTGGACTTGTCCATTGAAGGAAGAATATAATACTTTTAGTTCTGCTGGGGCATGCTTTGATCCATATAGGAAAAATGATAGTATCTTCTGCATCTAATGAGAGGAACTGCATTTAGAACTCAAACATGGCATAAAGCCTATATGTTTGGGATTTTTTTGTAATAGGTTCAGAAATTGCAGCCTTGGGGAAAAGTTAATTTTAATGCCCTCCCAATGAAAAAAAAAGAGAAAAAAACCCACAAAAACAAAGCAACATAACAAACCACCATAACCGAACCAACTAATGCAAAAAAACTTTCAAATAAAAGCAAAAGTATTTGTGTGCTCTGATTTCTTTCAACCTATTTTGACTCAAGGTAATAAGTTACTAAAAACAGACAGTAGAGGACATATATTACTCTAAGAGCAGGATTCTTCCAGTGTTGACTACAATACAGAAAAAAAATTCGCTATCACCCTGACTGAAACCATCAATGTTCCTAAGTTTCTGCCTGCTTTTAGTTACTCAACAACAAAAGTTCTTTTAGATTGTTTGTTGTGTTATGTGTGTTCTTTTGTCATGCAACATCAGCTTATGTGTGTTAACCAAGATGTACCTGTTTCAGTGTAGAAATAGCACTGTAGGTTTGAGAATGCTCCCCTTCTCTCCTTTCTACCCAAGAGAGCATGCTAGAAGATCTAGTTGCATGTTAATTTTGGAGGTATTATTTTGTTTTTTCTAGGAATATTAACAATACTAGAATCTCTCCTTTCTGCTTCCCCATGGTAATAAAAATGATCTGTGTGCAAGTGATTTTGCAGCATAACTTAGAAGTATGTCTTCAGTTGATGGAAATGAGGCTGTAAAGCATTCATATGATAGAAATTCTGTGACATCCATATTGTGTGTGGGAATGATAGCAACTGACATGAAACTTAGTGGTTTGCTGTTCTACACCTTTGGGCTGTGTTCTTAAAGTATACAGCTTCCTTTAATATTGAACTCATTGTGACTGCTGTATTTAGAAGATTGAGCATTTTCATAAAGATCTACACTTGATTATTTTTGTTTGAAACTAATGTTGGTATAATGGTATTCTTGAAACTAATTATGAAGAATAAAATAATTGTAAGAAGAAGGGAATTAAGTATAAGAGACCAAGTATGTTTTATTTATTTACATAATGGTCTTTTAAGTTTTATAGGCAGCCTAGTATACTCTGGAATTTATTAAAGGATTTGAGTACAGTTGGGTTGTGGAAGTTTACCTTACTCCCATTTGTGATGTATTACTAGAGGCCCTAAGGACAAGCATTATTCATGTTACATTAGATTCCTGTCTGTGGCTTCAAGCCAATGTGAGTTGTTCATCATGTACCTTGGTTAGTTTGACAAATCCTATCATCTGCCTATGTGATGGTGTTCACAGGGGTTTTCAGGTGAGGGAAGAGACGAGAGTGTTGACTCCATGTTCAGAAGGCTTGATTTATTATTTTATGATATACATTACATTTAAACTATACTAAAAAGAATAGAAGGAAAAGTTTCATCTCAGAAGGCTAGCTAAGCTAAGAATAGAAAAGACAAGAATGATAACAAAGGCAGCTGCCTCAGACACTCTGTCCGAGTCAGCTCTGCTGTGATTGGCCATTAATTACAAACAAGCAGATGAGACCAATCACAGATGGACCTGTTGCATTCCACAGCAGCAGATAACCATTGTTTACATTTTGTTCCTGAAGCCTCTCAGCTTCTCAGGAAGAAAAAATCCTAAGAAAGGATTTTTAATGAAAATATGTCTGCGACATACCTATGCCTGATTTGGATTAGGTTTGTTAATGCTCATGGGTTAAAGTATTAATATTAATTATCCAGAGTGGAACCACATTAAGTGATTGGGCATTTCACAGAAATTGTTACATGAAAAGGAGTTTGCCTGTTGCATATGGGCCTCACTCCCCCCTCCCCCCCCTTTATTTAAGTTTGGGGCAAATTTGCTTTTTTCACTCGTGAGAAATAAGTTCTTCAGTTTCCTGGTGTAATGTCTTTACCTATCATAGGCTCCTGAAAGTAGATAAGTAAGTAGGTAATATATGCTTGTGATGCTCTGGAATGTGATTGGTTGTGTGTCATTGTTTAGCAATAGTATTCTCCAATTTAGTCCTTGCACTAAAAAAACCCCACCCATGTGACACTCCCTCTTCCCCTCCTGTCCAAGTGGAGGTACAAAAGACAAAGATCATGGGTTGACATAAGAACAATTTACTGGAAACAGCAATGAGATAAGAAAATGAACAGTAACAACAATTATGTTAATAACAAAAGTGTACAAAAGAAATTATTTACATGGAAAACCCCCAGCAAGAAACAATACCAGACAGCTCTCCTGCCATGTTTTCTTGACCGGAAGAAACCCCCTCTCCTGGGAAGCGACAATCCCGTTCCCCTGCTTCTAGCAATGATGAGAAGTGATATGGAATAACCTCCCTGTCTTAGCCATGCCACCTCATGGCTACTTCAAAAATTAACTCTATCCTGACTGGAACCAGGACATTGTGACATGCATCAGTGACCACATAAGTTTCAGAATTAATTTGTTAAACCAATTTGCTGTATTACAGATCTCTGCTGTTTGCAGGACTCTCTATTCTAGAAGTTTATATTAGCTTATTGTGGTTCTTCTAATGCTATACATATGGTAAGGGAAAACAAATTTTTTTTGCTGTTTTTTCTCCAACAATATATATACAGTTTAATCAAGGGACAGAGGAAGAAAAATGGTGAAGAAGATGGTTGCTGAAACTCATACAGGAAGTCAATTGCATAGCTGTGAAACAAACCTAGACACAGTTCAGTGCATTTTACTGTCAGAAATGGAAACCTGGAAATAATGCTTTTAATATTTTGTGTTTAATTTAATAGAATAATATGTCAAAGGAGCTGTAATATTTAATAGAAAGCTGACATGTTTTAACCCCAACCAGCAACCAAGCACCGCACGGCCAAACAAGGAATTAATTCACTGTTTCCCATGGGCAGGCAGGTGTTCAGCTATCTCCAGGGGAGCAAGGCCCCCGTCATGTGCAACAGTGACTTGGGAAGACAAACTACATCACTCCAAACATCCCCCTTTTCCTCCTCCTTCCTCCCATTTTATATACTGAGCATGATGTCATATGGTCTGGAATATCCCTTTGATCAGTTGGGGTAACCTGTCCTGGCTGTGTCATCTCGCAACCTCCCATGCACCCCCAGCCTCCTTGCCATTGTGACCGTATGAGTACCAGAAAAGGCCTTGGCTCTGTGCAAGCCAAACTTTCTGGGAAGAAAATGAATAAGCCAGCCAAAACCAGCACAAAAGCATATGATTTTGTTTATGAAGGTTGAACTGCAGCAACTACCCTGCTAATAATTAATGCAGCCCTTGGAATATTCATGTGTTACAGAGATACAAAGGTGTCTTAGAGGAGTGAAATTATTTTAAGTCTATCAACTGCTGCGTGGAAAAAGAATTTATCAGAAATGGCTCAATGCCAGAATTGCAGGTAACTGAATGTCAGGAAACATTACTTTGCTTAGCCAAAATCTAGGTTTTAATTTTTTAAACAGTACTTTGAAAGCCTATATAAAGCTTTTCAGCAGTGGCAACAATTTTGTATTGAGTTTACCTAAACGTTTGAAATTTCATGTGAGCATTCAGCTGAAATCTAGACAGTGGTGTAAAATCTAACAATTTTAACATTTTCATATGGAACTGTTTACATTTAAGGTAGACTTACTGACTAAATAAATGTTGTGTACTTTGTATTTTTTCCCTTCACTGCAGCAGTGCTTGCCTAACAGTCAAGCGTCCCGGCTAGCAGCCAGCACTGCCAGCAGCCTGGCGGGACACTGTCCCATTCGCGGGAGCCTCAGCTCAAGGGACAGCGCCTAAGGAGATCCCCCACGTTATAGTGGCAAGACGTCTCCTTGGGACAGGACTAGAGTCCGCTGCAGCCAACAAGGAAAAGCGACCCTCAATCTGTGACAAAGTCCTGGTTTATTGTAGTCCAAGGGGGTGCAACAGAAAAAGGGTGTCGAGGGGCGGGTGCAGGTGGGTTTTCAGGGGTAGGGGAGGCACCCGTCCTCGGACAAATCAAATGTAAGCTACAGATAACAGACATAACAGGTAAACCAATAGTAACGATGCAAAGGAGGGGTCCCAGCCTCTGAGCCACTAATCCTGTGCCCTGGGTAGAAGTTTCTAGCGTTAAAGGCAGGAAACTGAGAGTGGGTGGCAGGGCACCGGGGAGAGAGAACCAATTAAGTACCATGGAAACCGGGGAGGGGTGCAAGGGGAACCAATTAATTACTATAGTAACCGATTAAATGACAAGTACCGAATACAGAAAAGAGCGGGAAGGAGAACCGGGACAGAACCATTAACAGAACATGAAAAGGGGGAATTGGAACAAACCATTGAACACTGAACACACTAAAACATCTCCCCCTTTTTTGTTTAAAAAGAAAAGAAAATAAACAACGGACAGTCTAAAGAGAAGTCTCATGAGTTCGAGTCAGTGTCTTGAGCACTTAAGTCTTCTTCTGCGACTCGCGTTTCTTCGTAAAGATCTTCTTCCAGGTTAGCTACCTGCTTCACACTTGGCGGGTTTGACAACTTAGCTAGCAGTCTTTTGATCAAACCCCAAACAATAGAAACAGCAACAGAAACAATAAACAAAATTAGGAGAACTGACAAAACAGTTTTTAAAATGAACCCGACTCACCCAGAAAGGCCCCATCCGGAAAAGATGTCCCCCAGCCAGTCTGATGTCTCTTGTTTGATGTCGTGGACCAAGTCTTGCATTTTTCTGATGGAGGTCTTCACGTCCTCGTCCTTGGATGACAAATTAAAACAACAGAGGCCCTCAAACTCCTTACAGGTATGGTGATGAAGCAGCAGGAGGTAATCAATCGCTGCCCTGTTTTGGAGCGTCGCCTTCCTTGTTATTTCCTCGTCTGATAGGAGGTCCGCTACAGCTGCTGATGTAAGATTTGCTTGTTTCACTACCCAACACTCCAGGTGGGCCAATTCACTCAGAGATTTGGCTATGGACACCCATGGCAAAAACAGGGTGACCACAACTTTTTTTGGCTTCGACCAATTGATAATTTCGGAGTCACAGTTTGGATCGAGATCTTTAAGATCTCTTTTAGATCGGGCCGAATTTAATGTGACATTTCTTAGTTTCCAATTGTTAATTTGGGTTTTGTTGGGGGAAAACAGCAACAACCACCCGAGAGTACAGGGTCCTCCGATGAGGCGAGAGGGGATGCCTGCCCGTGCTCGGTCTCCGCAAATAAAAAACACACCATGGAGAAGGGCTCGGGGTGGACCCTCACCAGTAGCAGTGGCACCAATCTTTGCGATGGTCTTGCACCACTGACCAGCAGTGTATTCTGCTTTAAACTGCTGCACTATGGTGAAACGTTTATCGGAGGGGTCCGGGGTCTTGGGTGGATTGAACTGAAAACAAAGAGAGGCATTGGCGGAGCCGAGCAATTCGAATTCTGTGGGTTCGGACTCCAGAGGTACCAGACCCCTGATTCCGTTCTTCCAGGCGGAAATATAATTCGGGACAGGGGTAGACTTTACAAAAACGAGAGGGGGGACAAAGAGATCAGGGAACTCATAAGGAGGGAGAGGGATCCCCACAAGGCATGATGACATAGGGTCCTCTGCAGAAGCTGCATTTAAACAAATATGATCTTGGCCGAGGCTCTGCGCAAGGACTCGCCAGACATTGACTCGGGGCTGGGGGACGATTCACGGGTCCGCAGGTGGAGGGCTGGACCAGAGGATGGCTATGATGGCAATGGCAATCAAACGGACAGGGGCCATGGGTCCGGGTCAGCTGAAATGATAATGAAACAAGATTAAGCAAACTGGAAATAAAGTTTCGGTTCTGCCCAGGGAAACTTCACAGGGGGTCTAGGTCCAAATCAAATGGTTTCCGCTGCCGTCTCCAGCACACCTCTTGAACCTGTGCTACCGTTTGTATTTTGTGTTCTTTCTTCAGGAGGAAGGGCCTAACCCATTTTGATGGGATCCAGCGGAGTCCTGAGGGAGTGGACATGCAAGCGTATCCCCTTCCCCAGGTCACCGGGTCAAATGGCCCTTCCAACTTCCAAGTCTCTGGATTCTTAATGAGGACCAGAGGCTTGGCTTTCAGGCGCAGCTCTTCGTGATACCCGAAGTGCCTTATAATAGGAGGATTTAGATTTTCAAAAGAACAATTTAAAAAGTTCATTGTAAACAATGCTCTGGATAACCGGGACTGAGGGGACTCCACCTTCACTGCTGTTTTCTGATGTTCTAAAATTTTTTTTAAGCTCTGGTGGGTCTTCTCGACCACAGCTTGGCCTGTTGGGGAATAGGGGATGCCAGTTTTGTGCTCTGTTCCCCATTGTTGCAGTATGCTCCGCAGCTCCCTGGACTTATACGCCGGGCCATTATCAGTTTTGAGCACCTTGGGGATGCCCAGCACAGAGAAAGCCTGGACAAGATGTTTTTGAACATCTGCAGCTTTCTCTCCTGTGTGGACAGAGGCATAAACTGCGCCAGAGAAAGTATCAACTGAAATGTGAACATAACTCAGACGGCCAAAAGATGGGATATGCATGACATCCATTTGCCACACCTCACAGCTTGAAAGGCCACGGGGATTTGCACCAGCGGGAAGAGATGGGAGCTGGTTCTGCTGGCACTGAGGGCATGTGGCCATGATCGCTTTGGCCTGTTCGCGCGTAAGATGGAACTGGCGAACAAGACCAGGGGCGTTCTGATGGAACAGCTGATGGCTGATCTTCACCTGCCGGAACACATCTGGGAGCGGGGCCATTCGGACTGGGGCCGCAAGAGCATCAGCTCTGCGGTTCCCTTCCGCAATGAATCCTGGCAGGTCTATGTGTGACCTCACGTGCATCACGAAAAAGGGTTGCTCGGTGGGAGACTAGGGTGACCAATCTTGAGAGCAAATTAAATAGAGAAATATTGGAAACCTCCTGCAGAACTGCATTCTCTGCTCTGGATACTACACCAGCACATAGGCCGAATCGGTTACCAAGTTAAACGGTTCATCGGCGAATGTCTCAAAAGCTCTAACGACAGCGTCCAACTCAGCTACCTGAGGGGAACCCTCAACCTTAACAACATCTGTCTCCCACCGCTGAGTCTGAGGATCCTTCCAAGTCATTGCTGACTTGTGGAATGCTCCGGACACGTCAGTGAAAACTGTCAGAGCTTTTAGAGGAGCTCGACTCTGAACCCTTTTTAGAGATAATTTGAATTGTACGTTTTGGTTGAATAACTCATGGGCCGGACAGCCAACGGCAATCCGCCCTGTGTAGCTATCCAGAGCAAATTGAAGCATCTCGTTCTCTGAAAGCAGTTCATTAAAAGTTTTCATCTTAAATTGGCCAGAGTTTGTTTCAATTGGAATGTGAATGCATGCAAAGTCACAGCCTGCCAGCTCCCTGATCCGCGATCTTGCTTTGCGGATCAGTTCCGCCATCAGCTCTTGTGGCCTTGTCATTCTCTTGAACCTATGATGGCTGAGGAACACCCACTCTGTGATTAAGAGGGGGTCACTTGAGCCTTGGTCCTTGCCCTTTTTACCTTTCGGTGTCTTCGGTGGTTTATTCCATTGAAAAATCATCCCGTGGAGGTGTGGCAGTTTCCCTAAGATGATAAATTTGAATGGCAAACCCAGAATGTAGCGATGGGCTTGCCTGGCCAAAATAAATTGTTGAATTTTCTCCAGTGCAGCTTCTGCCTCTGGGGTGAGTTCCCTAGGAGAACAGAGCTCCTTTCCCCCTTTCAATAAATTGAAAAGAGGGGCTAGGTCTTTGGTAGAGATGCCTAGCCAGGGTCTCATCCAATTCAAAGATCCACATAGTTGGTGGACATCTGCCAAGGTTTTGATATGTGGTTTTACGGCCAATTTTTGAGGCACAATGGTCCTCTTTGTAATCTCAAGGCCCAGGTACTTCCAGGGGGGCATCCTTTGAATCTTGTCGCTTTGGAGCTCAAACCCTGCAACAATCAACTCATTGGTTGTCAGTCCAAGCACGTGGGTAAGCATATCATCGCTGGGGTCACAAACTAAAATGTCATCTATATAATGATAAATGATAACATCTTCAAGGGCTGCTCGTATGGGGGACAGCAAGGAAGCCACATACCACTGGCAGATCATAGGGCTGTTCTTCATTCCCTGTGGAAGAACACGCCAATGGTAGCGTTTCCTTGGGGCTTCACGGTTGATGGTAGGAACCGTGAAGGCGAAACGTGAGGCATCATCTGGGTGCAGAGTAATTTGGAAGAAACAGTCTTTTATATCAATCACGGCCAAATTCCAATCTTGGGGGAGCATTGTCGGGGAGGGCATCCCTGGTTGAAGAGACCCCATATCTTCAATAATATTGTTAATTTGATGAAGGTCGTGCAGGAGCCGCCACTTGTCTTTGTTGGGCTTTTTGATTACGAACACTGGGGAATTCCATTCAGACATGGACTCCACCAGGTTGCCCTTGTGCAGCTGCTCCTCCACGAGTTCATTGAGCGCCTTCAATTTTTGTTTATTCAGAGGCCACTGCTCTACCCAGATCAGTTTATCAGATCGCCAATTCAATTTCCAGGTAGCGTGCCCCTCAGTGACCGCAGCCCTAAAAACCTGGGGAGCCAGGAGGTCAATTTTGGCTCCCCACTGGGCAAGGGTGTCTCTTCCCCAGAGAGGCTCGGCATAATCCAACACAAATGGGCGTACTTGAGCCAATTGCCCATCTGGCCCCATAATTTGCACGATGCTCTTGCGTTGCTTTGCCAATTGGGTCCCCCCTACACCTTGGATGCACAGCCCTAAATCCTGGGGAGCCGGGAGGTCAATTTTGGCTCCCCACTGGGCAAGGAGGTCTCTTCCCCACAGGGGTTCCGCATAGTCTAAAACGAAGGGGCGTACTGAAGCCAGTTGCCCATCTGGCCCCTCAATTTGTACAACGCTCTTACTTTGTCTCGCCAATTGAACGCCTCCTACACCTTGGACATGTCCAGCCACGTTTTGCAACTCTCACTGTGATGGCCATTCCCGAGAGGGAATGATCGTCACGTCTGCCTCTGTGTCCAATAGGCCTTTGATGGTGGTATGTTCCCTCCCCTTTGATAGATGACAGGTAGTCCGAGGCTTGTCCCTCCCCAGGACCTGGGCCCAGGCCACCGTGGGAATGGTGTTTTGTGAAGGTGTTGATGTTGGATCCGGGTCCCAGGCCCCAGATTTGACCCAATCAATTTCTGGTACTGGGGTGGCCTGAGCAATAACTTGGCCCTTGGGGAGGAAGAGGGGAGGGTGGACACAGTACAGACCCAATAAAAATCAATCAGGATCTGATGTTACGAGACTTGGAACAATATTTAACTCAAATGGTGTAAATTTTGTGTCCCCAACGACAATATACCTATGTTTGAATCTGTCCCAGTTACCTGAGCACTCCGGGCACACAGAAACGAGATGGAAATTCGTATCTCGCAGGTGTAATGGGCGAGTGAGCTGCAACCTGAAAGGTAAGACTGTGGAGAACGTGGTTAATATAGGTTCAGGTGGTAAACAATCTAAACAAGTCACATCTGGTGATAAAAAGTCAAAATCGGTAGCAACAGGTAGCTGTTTTGCTGGCGGCGGGCCTCCTCCCTTTTCCCCTTCCCTGCTTGATGTTATTCTTCCTGCCTGATTTTTGTCTGCACGCAAGGAGGGACTGCGCTTAGAGACTAGTTTTTTGATTGTTGTTCCCCTCCCTGCTGCCTCCCCTTTTTAAATTAATGAAATTCACGGCGCAGCGGGCACTCAGGCATCCAGTGCCCGGTCCTGCCGCAGAGATGGCATGGTGTCGCTCCTCTCCTCATGGTCCCAGGGGGGCCAGACTGGGGATGATGGTCTTTGGGTGACGAGACTGCGGCTGCATTGAGGGCTTCATCTGCTGTGTCCACAGCAGCGACCCGGCGAGGCGGTCGCTTGGCCCTTGGGTCGGGGTCCTCTGACGTTAAAGGGACCTTGAGGTCGCAGGCCTCGAGCATGTCTTGAAGTGTTGGCGGAGGATTGACAGGCAGGCTGAGAATCACAGCTTTGCAGGCTGCGGTGGGGGTGGGAGGGGCCATTTCTTTAAGGAGCTCTGCCCTGACCCCCTCGCTAAGGACTTGCTGCTCGATGGTCTTGCATAACCTCTTGATGAACACAACAAACGGTTTGTCGATGCCCTGAAAGATCTTAGAATATTTAATGGAGGGTGCGGCTGTCCGCAGCCCTAGGAATGCTGCCTCAGCCGCTCTAGCTGATTGTCTCAGCACCTCGTATGGTATGTCTCTTGCCTGGGCATGCCCATCCACCCAATGTCCTTGTCCCAACATATGATGTTTTGAAATCGTTTCCCCCTCTGCATCACTTGCTAACATGGGATCTGCCCAAATGGAAGGGAGAACATCCACCACTCTTTTTTCCCGTGCCCTCTCCCACATGGTGAACTCAGTCGGGTTAAGAAGGCACGAGAAAATTGAGCACAGATCTGCAGGGGTGACTACCATCTCTGCTATGGTGGCTTTCAGGAGCCCCCGGAAGTACTCGCTCTTCTGGGAGTACTCCTTCTGGGCCTTGCAGAGCTCTTTGATGGCATGGTGAGGGACAGGGGTCCATTGGGTGAGGGTTGCCCCATCAATGCTTGGGTGATAGCTGACCGGAGCTGCTGTAATGGTGGGAAATGGCTCTGACTTCCGGGTTCCACCCCTCCTCCCCCCGGGCCCCAGATCCTGGGAACCAGAACCCAGAGCGTGGGAACCAGAACCCGGACCGTGGGAACCGGAGGTGGAGGCGTGGGAACCGGAAGTGGAGGGGGCGTGGTTGGAGGACCCACTGGAGGACTGGGCGGGGATGTCAGTTGGTAAGGTCCCCGCCCCAGAGGAGGAGTCAGGGGGCGGTGCAGGGTAGGAGGGAGGAGCGCAGGGAGGTGCCGGCAGAAGAGGAGGGGCGGATGGAAAGAGGAGGTGCCTGGGGAAAAGAAAGGGTTGGACTTTGACCAAAAGGGGTTGTGGGAAGAAGATGGAACGTTTTCCCGCCAATTCCCTTCTGGCGCCACAAGGTCCCCTCCATCTTGGGCTCCACAGGAACCATTTTGTGGAGGGAGATTGAACTTAACACGAGACCTTCGAACAGGGGACTTACAAACTGGGAACGAGGAAGAAAGGGACGGAGAGGACTCCCTAGAAGTCTGGGCCCTTCGACTTTCAGGGCGGGGGGATTGGGACTTCTGAGAGGGGCCAGGGGACTGATGACCACCCTGCATGGTGCTGGCACGGGCTGCCCTTCTCAGAATCCCAGGTTTTTTAGGAGAAGCAGGGGAGGAATGAGATTTAGGGACAGAGGGACTGGAAGAACTGGGGACAGAACGCGAAGAACAGGGGTGTTCTCTCAGTTTCTCCTTCTTTTGAAGTGCTAATTTAATTTGTAGAACCCAATACATATTTTTTGTTAAAGAGGTCTCCCCTGCCTTTGCCGAATTTTCTAACTTTTTTGAAACCGTCTCCCAAAAACGGAGATCTTTAAAATGTTCAGGGGAGACATTTGGAAACTGAGAGAAAACCCATTTAACCAATTTTTTTAACTCTTTTTTATTAATAGAAAAATCCCCCCCAACAAGGGTACCCACAATTTGGAAGAAAGCCTCTTTCTGTGCTGCCGAAAGACTTGCACCCATCTTAGATGTTATAACGGGCAGCACAACAACACACCGTTTCTGGTAACAGAAAAATGTGCGAAAGCACAAAAAAGCAAAAAGGGTTCCCCCCCCGGCCCCTGTCAAAAGCGCCGTACGACTGCGAGAACGCGTCCCTCACCGCCCCAGAATTCCGATGGTAGGGAGCAAAGGGTTAAAAAGACAGGGGAGAGACAGAACTCACCAAGCCGGAGCGGGCGAACGAAAAACCTGGAACGGTGGTCCTTGTTGGAGGACACGGCCCCTGGTGCTCGGGGTTGTTGGTCCCAATCCCCCGGAGCGCCTCCCCCTAAAACGAGGGTCTGCTCCCACGGGGGTGTTGTGACAGCCAAGAGGACTCAAAAGTCCTGTCCTTGAGGTCTGGTGCTCTTCACAGCCCTCACGTTGGGCGCCACCAACTGCAGCAGTGCTTGCCTAACAGTCAAACGTCCCGGCTAGGAGCCAGCACTGCCAGCAGCCTGTCAGGGCACTGTCCCACTCGCGGGAGCCTCAGCTCAAGGGAGAGCGCCTAAGGAGATCCCCCACGTTATAGTGGCGAGACGTCTCCTTGGGACAGGACTAGAGTCCGCTGCGGCCAACAAGGAAAAGAAGCGACCCTCAATCTGTGGCGAAGTCCTGGTTTATTGTAATCCGAGGGGGTGCAACAGAAAAAGGGCACCGAGGGACAGGGGCAGGTGGGTTTTAAAGGGGTAGGGGAGGCACCTGTCCTTGGACAAATCAAATACAAACTACAGATAATAGACATAATAGATAAACCTATAGTAACAAAATAAGGGAGGGATTCCAGCTCCTAAACCAATCACCCTCTGCCCTGGGTAGAAGGTTCTAGGAATACAGGCAGGGTCAGAGAGTGACTGACAGGGTACTGGAAGGGGAAAACCAATAACAGAACATGAAAAAGGGGAATTAGAACAAACCATTGAACACTGAACACACCACAACACACAACATTTCCCTCCCTTGAGGCTTTTGAAGGTAATCTTCCCTTCAAGCCTTCATAAGCCTCACTTTGGTTTTTTACTAACATCATATAAGTTCCTCACATTGCATTAGCAATCAGTTTTTATGCAGCTTAAAGCAAGTATCCTAATCACAATTATTACTGTGATCACAATTATACTTTGCAAGAATGAGGTCAACCAACCTATCAGAAAAAATCCAAGTCTTTAAATATTTTATTCAACCATTTGCTTTCTAATCCTGCCCTTAATTCTCTGCAAGATGCAGCAACCAATTTTATCCTCTCTATCTGATCATCCAATTTATCAGTCACATTTAGAATGTACACACAACAAGTATTGTTTAAATTCACATAACCACATATTCCATGTTCCTGTAACAGCAATAGGTCTAAAGCGAGTCTTGCAATTGTTCCTTTATTGCAGTAAACCCTTGTTATAGATCGAGTGAGAGCCTTTAGACCAGCCCGGCCTTCGGTTCAGATTTTTGGCAGCAGCTTTACTCAGGTGACCTGCACCTAAATCACTCTGGCTTACAAGTTTTTAAGAATGGCTGATCAGGTGTATTAAAAAATGAGTTATTTATTGAATAGACAGAAGATTAACAGACAAAAGGCCTTAAACAGAGTTACTTACTGCACAAGTTAAAAACAAAGAACTACTAGTAGATTGCATAAAACAGTGCACAACATAAGGGTACCTATATTACAGCTAGCAAATAAATAGTAAAGATTAGGAGTCAATGTAACTTACCACCAATTGATGATGGGGTACACATATAGAGTCCTTTCATTCAACCTCTGGAAAAGTAACCTCGACATAGGTGTCCCAACTTCAGGGAAAAGCCCCACACTTTTCCAGGGCATGTGCAGAAGACATCTGCTTTGTGAAAGTTTTGTGTAGCTTTTATAGTTTGTAAAGTGAAGTGTCTGTCAGTCAGAAATTCAAGCTTATCTTCCTTCAATCTCACTCTCAAGGCAAGCTATTTATTGTCAACTGGGAATGCCACCTTCATGGCACCAGAAATAACTCACTAGCAGACAGATGTCCTGATTGTGTTATTTCACCAATTAGCAAATTCATGTGAGGGGGGAGATGCCCTGAGCTATCCCACCAGCTGATAGGCAGAACAGATAAACCCTCCTGTGGTAGGGGAACATCCTGCTACAACCCCAATTGAGTTGTATTCACTAAAGTTTCCATTTGTAGAGTCAAAATTTGTATGACTAGTCTGTTCCTAAAGGTAGATATTTGAAGAGTAAAGATGGATTCTAAAATCCAGCCCACTATAGTTCCCATACTGGGATGTTTCCAAGTTTCGTCACATTTAACTTCCCTCCATAGTCAGGTTCCCAAGGGTGACTCCTTCCGCAAGGGACATAATGCTCTCAGTGTCCATTGCACTCTTGCTTCTCCCAAGGGCAAATGTGTGGTCCAAATTCCATTACTTCCTACACATACTGTTTGTCCTAATGATTTTACTGTGTCCTGCTGGCAGTCTAGATCTCTCCAAGTCTCGTTGTTTGTTAGGTGAGACCAGGTGTCATTAAGAAAGGTATAATAATTTCTACAAACACATCCCAACCTTAGAGCCTGGACCACAGCCATAAGCTGCTGTACCTCAGGATTCGTACTAGCACAAGTGTATATTTGAGTGCAATTCCACTTTTCCTTTGTCCTTGGATCCTTTTGCCTTGATCTTATTAAATCAGGATATTTTATATCTACCTGTAAGGGGTCCTTTGGGAGGCCTGGACTCGCTTCCCAGTTTGGACACCACTGAACTGGCTGTATATATTCCCATTGTCCTGTTTGAGGTCTATTCCATACTTCTGGTATTTGACATCCCCAAGGTGTATTAGTGCAATCTGTCAGCCGATAAATAGTTCCTGAAATTATTTTCAGATCCGAATTTGAGATACTACAATTATCAAGAGTATCATTCTTATGTGTCCATTTTATTCTCCTTCTATCCCTGTCCAATTGGCATGGGTACTATTTCCTTCCCACATGTGTTCCCATATTTTTGTCAGATTGCTGACTAAGACACCCCCCAGAACTGGATTTTCTGCAGAGGTTGGTATTGGTAATCAACCTGTTACAAAACTCTAAGCAAAAACCAAGTAATACAAATTCTCCCCATGAGAAATAAAATAGAAAACTTCCCAGTGTTAGTTAATCTTGTTTCCTTCATATTTTCATGCATAAAGGATTATCCACCAGTTCACAATATGTGATTGCTTTACCCATGTGTGATGAACCCAGTGCTTGAATCCTTCTACCTTGAGTGCAGTGTAGGTGTTATGGATGAGAGTTTGTAATCGCTTACAAAATCGCCGGCAAGAGTATGAGCAAAAGTCAGATTTAATATTAAGCAACAAAACATGACAAGTTCATTGGCAAGATTGACTCTATTACTTACAAGACAGCTAAGGCACAACAAAGGAAAACAAGCAACAACAAAACCAAACAAAATCTAGGCAATCAAACCAGAAATGAACTGAGAACTATCTAGGGGGCTGTGTGTGTCAAAAGAGTATGGGCAGGGATAAAAAGGAACATGGCCTAGAAATTTAATAACAGTCAAACTTAGCAGTACTTTAACTTAACTTACACCTTAAGCCTAACAATTTAACATAGGAAAAACACTTAACTTATACCTAACTTAACCTATAACTTAATTTATAGCTTAACTGTAACAATCTAACAGAGGAATAACGCTTAACAGCAGTTAACTTATAACTTTGAAGTTATACGTAGCAACTCAGCAGAAGAACACTTAGCAACACTTAGCTTATTAGTTGTTTAACAACTTAGCAACAACACTTAGAAGCATTTAAGTAATTTTATAACTATAACTTAACCTTACTGACAGGCCTAACTTACTTGAGTATCTGAGGTACTTAAACATCTAAGAAAGCAGTATTTCTCTCAGCTTTGCTATAGCATATGCACAGGGGCATGCACCCAGGCAGAACCAGTCAGTGCAAGGAAGGTATCTGTGAAAAATTCCCCTCAGAGGTCAGTGAAATACTCACTTCGGATCCTTTTGCATCTCCCAATGGGTGAAGGATCTGGCCTCAAAAAGTGAGGATATTGGCCCAGGATACATTTTTTCGGTGGTCCTCCAAGTATAGCAAACCTGAGGGTTTCCTGGCTCTGAGAGGTGTCCCACTCAGAGGGAGGTTGCTGGTCAGAGCCTGCTGCATTCCAGGAGAGCTCAAAGGGTCTCCTTTTGGACCGCTGTTTCTAGGGTTGCAAGAGAGTGGGCTTTAGTTGTAACAATGTTTTATCCTGGTCATAGTTTGAGTCGTCGCTTTCTTTGAAAGTGTGAGAACAGCAATGTGTCTTGGTTTAAAGACAAATTTAGGAGAAAAACACTCTGGAAATGAGTGTTTCCTCTAAAGAAAAGCGTTCCAACAATCCCTTTCCACCAATTTAAAAAAAAAATAAATTAGTGGATGAAAGTGGAAAAACCAACTGTTTATTGACAGAGTCCCCACACGGCACAGGAAAAAAAGATTAATAAATGCTAGATATTGAATTTTCAGAACTTACCCACACACTCACCAGAACAAAAAACCCCAAAATGGCAGGGAAAGAAAAAACCTCACAATGTCTGGCCATATGGTGGGGAGAAAAAAAATGGCACCAGCTCCAGTCTCAGGGAAGGAAAAAAACCCAAAGGGCTCACACAGCAGCTCAGGCAAAACAGATGAGAACCTGGTGAATCTCTGGTGTGGGTGCCCTCTTCACAGCAGATGAAGCTGGTGGATTCAGTGTCCTTTCTCTTGTTGGTTCGGCTGTTCCAAGGTCTGGGGCCTGGCCAGAGCGGCCCCTCACTGTCCCACCAGTCCCCAGCTGATTCATCTCCTGTCGATTGTTCTCTCTGATCTCGGATCAAAACCAAACTGAACAGTTCAAGGAAAAAAAAAAAACTGCTGAAGGATTGCCATCGCAGTCTCCAAGGCCAGGGAAAGGGAAAAAACATTCTTGCCTAAGCTAGTGCCACATGGCACCACAGACACCTGAGAGTGAGGCTTTGAAAAAAGCCCACCTAAGAGCCCCAAGGCTTCCCCCTTCCCTGGACCCACCTTAAAGCTATAGCAACCATTTCTGAGCATAGACCAGACCACTCCAAGACATTCCACCCCTTATTCCATGTTGTCTGCTTAATGCCCAAATTAATACACTTCACCTCTAAACACACACATCTATACATATATCCATATAACTATATACAAATAGTGGCAGTGACATTCAGCAAGCAGTGGTACGTAGGCATTCCAACATTACAAACTGTTCTCACCCAAAATCTAATCCCCCTGAGGTACACAATGTGTTTCCCTGTCCCTCTGCATTACCCACCAAGTGCAACCAGGTCCCTGAGCAAAGAAAACCCCACGGATGGGTTTGTCTTTACTCGAGGCAGAATTAATTTAAACATTGTTCCCTAACAAACCTCTGACATGTACCACCGAAACCTTGTCTCCATCTGCTGTATGCAGGGGTTTGGATTAGGCAGGGCCTGCTCAGTTAGTGGAGCCAACCAGGTAGCCTTTGCTAAATGCATCCCCCAGTTTCTGAAAGTCCCCCAGCCCAGTGCCTTCAAGGTGGTTTTTAGTAGTCGGTTGCACCACTCAACTTTGCCAGCAGCTGGTGCATGATAAGGAATATGGTACACCCACTCAATGCCATGTTCCCTAGCCCAGGTGCTGATAAGGCTGTTCTTGAAATGAGTCCCCTTGTCAGACTCAATTTTCTCATGGGTACCATGCCTCCAAAGGACTTGCTTTTCAAGGCCCAAGATGGTGTTCTGGGAAGTAGCGTGAGGCACAGGGTAGGTCTCCAACCATCCAGTGGTGGCTTCTACTGTTGTGAGCATGTAACACTTGCCTTGGAGGGTTTGGGGCAGTGTGATGTAATCTGCCAGGCCTCCCCATGCTTATATTTGGACCATTTTCCCTCATACCACAGGGGTTTCACTCACTTGGCCTACTTGATTGCAGCGCACATCTCACAGTCATGGATAACCTGGGAGATACTGTCCATGGTCAAATCCACCCCTCGGTCTCGTGCCCACTTATAGGTGGCATCTCTGCTCTGATGGCCTGAGGCATCATGGGCCCATCGAACTAGGAACAACTCTCCCTTGTGTTGCCAATCCAAACCTATCTGTGACACCTCTATTTTTTCAGCCTGATCTACCTGCTCATTGTTTTGGTCCTCCTCATTAGCCTGACTCTTGGGGACATAAGCATTCACATGACAGACCTTCACAGGTAGCTTATCTACCCAGGCAGTGATGTCTTTCCACTCTTCAGCAGCCCAGATTGGTTTTCCCCTACGCTGCCAATTGGCCTTTTTCCAGCTTCCCAGTCACCCCCACAGAGCATTGGCTACCATCCATGAGTTAGTGTAGAGGTAGAGCTTTGGCCACTTCTCTCTTTCAGCAATGTCCAAGGCCAACTGGACTGCTTTGAGTTCAGCAAGTTGGCTTGATCCACCTTCTCCTTCAGTAGCTTCTGCAACCTGCCATGTGGGGCTCCATACAGCTGCTTTCCACTTTTGGTTCATTGCTACAATGTGACAGGAACCATCAGTGAAAAGACTGCAGTGTGTTTCTTCTTGTGGCAGTTGGTTGTACAGTGGTGCTTCCTCAGCCCGTGTCACTTCTTGTTCCTGCTCCTCTTTATCAGTCAAACCAAAGTTTTCACCTTCAGGCGAATTTGTAATTATTTTCAAAATCCCAGGGCAGTTTGGGTTTCCAGTACGGGCACACTGTGTGATGAGGGCAATCCATTTACTCCATGTGGTCTCAGTGGCATCAGAGCCTAAGAGCCCCAAGGCTCCCCCCCTTCCCCGGACCCACCTTAAAGCTACAGCAACTATTTCAGGGCATAGAGCAGATGGTCAGGGAATAGGAAACCATCCCAAGACAGAATGTTATGCCATTCAGGCAAGAAGAATATTTTCCAAGGCTGGTCATAAGGAAAACAGGAGCTTGTTAGGAATTCCTGGGAGCAGACAGTATTTCTGATAAGCTCAGAAAGAGCTGAGCTCAGGTGCTGTTTTCAAGGCCAAAGCCTAACAAGCATTTCTCAGATCACACTGCAGCCTGGAAAGGAGGAGGGGGAGGAAGAATGCCCCACCACAATAGGTTACCAAGAGGACTTTATATAGTCCCTTCCACTTCTCCTGGATTGGTCAAAAATTCCAGGTTCTGAGGCACACCATATCTCCTGGTTGGAAAGGATGTACATGCAAGTCTAGTCCTAATGATCTGTTGATAACAATGTGCCTTTTAAGACTTAAAAGAGTTAGTCCCGGTGGTATTAAATATTAATTTCAGCAAAACTTTTGCGACTTCCCTTGGCTTGTTGGTGCAACATGGGAAAGCTTTTGGCCATCCAGAAAAAGTATCTACCAATACCAAAATGCACCAGCCCCCATTCTGCAAAATCAATTTGGCAATAATCACCTGGTGAATTACCCTGTTTTACTAGCCCTGGAGGCAACCTTCTTCCTTTCTTGGGATTATCTTGCAAACAAACCCCATATTTTTCAATAACGGATCTATTAATTTCTGTCTTTTTTCTGCTTATTACATTCCTTGGTAAACTAGTTACCATATTCTTGATTTCCTAATGTGTTTCCTGATGTTTCAGTTCTGTTATCTTATACATTAATTGTGGAGGTACAATTACCTGCCCACATGAGGTTACCAATCATCTGCTGGGATTTTCTGTAACTTCTAATGATAGGGATAACTGCCTGTCCTGAGTACTATAATTTGGTTTTTGTTCCAGGACATTCAACTTTTTGCTAGGTATTAATGCAAGGATACCTTGTTCAGTAACCTCTTTAGCTGTTTTGTTAACTAACTGATTCCCTGTATTAAATGGGGAGTCTCCAAACTGATGGGCTTTACAAGGGCATCAGGGCCACTTCTTTTGGCTTCTGCACACCCTGTAGTAGTTGACTAATTTCTTCTTTGTACTCAGTAGGAGACCTCTGTGCTGATAACAATCCCCATTCCTTCCATATGGCTCCATGTGCATGTATTATTCCAAAAACATATTTTAAATTGATCCAGATGTTTATCCTTTTTCCGTCTGTGATTTCTAGCACTCAGTGTAAGGTCATTAATTCTGCTTTTTGTGTGGATATGTTAAAAGGTAAAGCCTGGGCTTCTGTTACCTGGGTCGAGATACCCACTGCATACCTAGCTGCCCATCTTCCATTTTGTACCATGTTACTCCCACCAGTGTACAGGTCCAGTTCCAGGTCGTGGATGGGATCACTCTTGAGATATGGTCTGCCAGAACACACTTGTTCAATGATTATCAGGCAGTCATGGCACAAAGGTCTCTGGGCTTCTTCTGAAGCCTGAAGAAACATGGCTGGGTTCAAAGTAGTGGTTACCTTAAGCTCAACATTGTATTGCTCCAATAGGGCAACTTGGTATTTCAGCATCCTGCTGGCTATATACAATGTCTTCCTTTTTGTTCCAAACCAGTTGTTACCATGTGGGGCTCATTTCAGCTTTTGTGCTTCCTGAATTCAAAGCTCTGCAGCTACCACTGCTCTCAAGTATCCGGGACATCCTTTACTCACATTTTTCAGTTGTTGGGAAAAGTACCTCAAATGCTGTGCCAGTACCCCTAGTGCCAGGTGCATCCTTTCATGCACAAATAACTCAAATGGTTTGGTTCAGTCTGGGAGTCCCAGTGCAGGGGTTGCCATTTAGGGTCTTTTTAGGGATTTAAAGGCCCTCTGATTATCAGGAGTCCATACCAAGTATTTTTCAGTGCAGGATCATACAAGGGTTTCACCAGTACCCCATAATTGGCTATCCATAACTGACACCATCCGGCCATACTTAAGAAGGCTTGTAGAACTCTTATAGTCCTTTACTCCAGAGTGTGGCAAATGGCTTCTTTTCAGCTGCTTCCCAAGCTTCTTTTTCCCTGCAAGGTCTCAAAACCAAGATATATTACTGCTTCTTTGCCTATTTTTGCCATTTGCTTTGACACCCTCTATCCAGATTATCCCAAGAAATTTAACAGGCTTACAGTAGCATCGAGGCACTTCCTTTCAGTCTTGGTTGCTGGCAGAATATCATCTACACATTGTAGTAAAGTTCTGTCTAGATTTTCCACCTTTCCAATTTCTTTTGCCAACTGATTGCCAAATATAGTGGGGCTCTTTTGAAGCCCGGGAGTAGCACAGTCCATGTTAGTTGCATCTTCCATCCAGCGTTTGGATTCTCCCACTCAAAAGCAAACAATTTCTAACTATCTGAGTCAAGAAGTACTATAGAAAAAGGCATCCTTAAAATTGAGCACTGTGAACCATTTGTATTCCTCTTTCAGTGCTGTCAAGACTGCCTACTTAATAGGATATTGTTTTCACGTTGCTGGTCTGGCCTCAGGTTTGAGAGTAATCTTCACTGATTTGGCCACATTTGATCATCCAGGCATCTCAGTTGCCCATGCCAGTAGAGTTACAGCATTCTCTACCTCCTCTGGGATTTCTTCTACCTCATTTAATTCCTGTAACACAAAAATCTTTGCCTCAACGGCTTTTGATTTGGGTATTTGAATTTGTATTTCCCCATCCTGGAAAGTTATTTGAGCATTCAATTTTCACAATAAATCTTTCCCCAACAAGGGGATTGAACATTCAGGCTTATACAAGAATTGGTGCGTCCCCCACCATTTTCTTAATTTAAATAGCAATGGTTGTATAAAAGGCCTGTTCTCTGTCCTCTGTGTCACACCCACAACACTTACCGGTTCCAAGCTAAATTTTCCTCTGCATGTATTCAGTACCGAATAAGCTGCTCCTGTATCAATTTTAAAATTTACATTTTCATTCCCCAGCAATAATGTAACTAGAGGCTCAGCTGAGGATGATTCCCTTGATCCCCTTCAGGGAAATTCTTCATCTTTGCTTAAGGACATGAGCTTGATGGTTTGAAGAGCCAGGTTTTGGTTTCCTGTCTGATTTCCCCTGACCTTTTCCAATGTCCCCCTTCTTTACAAATTGCCAGTGTACTTCAGCCACCAATTATTACAATACTAAATGTCAAAGTATACTTCAGCTACCAACTATTACAATACTCAACCAATTGTTTCTGAGTGAAGGGTCCTGTCTTAGGTATGGTTTGTTATCCCATATCATTTTGGGAGATTTTGTTCTGGTTTTTTTCTTGTTTCTGGGGTGGCTGCTGCCCCCTCTCCCCCTCCCCTCCCATCTTCCCTGTCTCTGGGAATATCAAGATGAGTGGGGAGTCAGGCCGGGGTTTTGGGAGAGAGATGAGGGCGGAGCCAGGGGCAGCCCCTTCCTTCCGGGCAGGCTGTTCGACTGGCCATGCAGCTGGTATCTCTGACCAGGGATACTGCTGCTTCTGTGGGTTTTGACTGTTTCTTTTTGTTTCTTTTGCTTCGGCACTGTGACTGGGCTTGCCGGCTTAATTCTCTGCTGCTCTGCTGTTGGGAAGCCCAGCGCCAGTGCGTGCCGTGCCAGCACCCAAGAACACCCTCATTTCCTGCTGGGGGCTGCCCCCCTCCACTCAGCCCGGACCCAGGGGCCAGCCAGCGCCACTGAGAAATCCTGAGGAGCCTGTCCCTGTTGTGTTCAGGAGCCAGGCTGCCACTGCCCAGCCCCTGCCGTTTCTCTGCCACTGCTCCGGGGTTTTTGCTACACTGTAGCCTTTCATCCCCTGCCTGCTGGGACACTCCACAGTTTCAGCTACAGCTGCGGAGATTCTGATACATCTCATCTACCACTCTGGGATTTTTCTCGTTCCGGCCATTCCAGCTTGCTGCTTCCGAGGTTTCCTGCTACAGCTCCTTTTACCATCCAGAGAGGGCACCAGGATCGGCTGCCCCTGTGTGTTTGTAAAGGAAGCCCTTTTCCCATCCCTTCTGCTGGCACCCCCACCATTGTCCACGTGAGAGATGGCCAAACCTGAGCCACAGTCCCCCTCTGCAGCTGTGAGAGAATCATCGCACCTTCCTGCCCGGCTGGGGAGCCACCAGCGCCTCTGCCGGCTGTGACCAGAACTACACCAGAGGGAAGGTGCTTGGCAGCCAAGACAAGGCTGTTAATGGGTTTCTGGTTTTGTTTGTTGTTGCTGCCATTGTTGTTTTTGTTTGCCTTCTTATACGTAATAGTAAAGAATAGTAAAGAAATGTTCTTTCTTTTCTCATATCTTTACCTGAAAGCCCCTTCATTTCAAAATTATAATAATTTGGAGTGAAGGGGGTCATATTTTCCATTCCAAGGGAGGGTCCTGCCTTCCTTGGCAGACACCTGTCTTTCAAACCAAGACAAGTCCTCCCACAATTTTCCCCAGTGTTTTAAGATGCATCCCAGGGGGGATTTTTCCAGAATGCCCCCTCTTCACTCGATGATCCATTCCCCATTTGAACCATGTGGTATTCCAAACCAATTACTATTTAGCAGCTCCTAGAAAAAACCTTCCCTGTTCCCACTTTAGGTACCTTTAAACTTAACCCTGTGAAGCTTTTGTTGCACCTTATGCGCAGGTTAACACCTTTAAAGTAAAGAATGCCTTTTTCTTACCAGGGGTCTTGCTCTGATTACCTTTGGTCCAAGGATTGCATGTTCTCCCCAACAATATGTCAGTGCCAGCAGGGGGTCCTGCGATCCCTCAGATCAGTTGAAATCCAAGAGTAGGTCCTATCTGAAGTTGCCAAAACTCTTACCAAAAATCAGTAGAAAAAAACCTCCTTAACACCAATGTAGCATTAAGAAGCAGGAATTCTTTATTAGGCTGGATGCACAAGGGAATATCTCCTCTGAAAATTGTGCATGCTGAGTACAGAAAAAGCTCCTGTTTATATACTGTATTTTACATACATATTCATTGATTTTCCTGGAATAAACACACATATGATAACCATTTCCCTAAAATCATTATCATATGTTCCCTCCCCATTACGCATACATTCTTCTGTCCTGGGGGTCTCTTTGGTGGTTTCTGGTGGTCAACAACCCCAAAATCATACCTGACCACCTGGTGAACTGGTAAAAGTTGGCACAACTGGGCTGGTTGCTTTCCAGTTTTTCTTCCTGCAGAATAAACATTGTGCAGTTCCGTAGGCCAGTGGGTTTTGAAGAATAAGCATTGTATTAACCCACCAGGAGCAAACAATTTTTCAGCTGGCAACCTTAGCTTTCTCAGTAGTTGTTGATGCTGATTTTGTGCTTTTACAATTCCCTCCTCTAAGCACACACATTGAAGTACCCAGTTCTCCTGCCTTTACAAAAAAAAATATAGAAAATTTTTATTGAAATATCAAAGCCTGTGTCCAACATGTGCCTGTGTGTAATGTACACACCTACACTCACACAGTGCATGTTACTGTTTCATCCAGTGGGGGCAGAAAGGAAGAAAATAATGTAAACATGAAGAAATAGAGAAATTAGTAGGACATATAGTGCAGGTGTTGCTTATCCCTGTGGCAGAAATAATGGCAATGATGCTTCTTCCAGCTTCTGATTTGATAAAAGCCTGGAAGTAGACTAATGGACAAGATTAGAGGAGATGCTCATTTTTTTTTTAACTCTTTCTTCATAGCTGTGTGCGATGTTTTGTTTGGTGGTTTGTTTGGGGGGTTTGTGGGGTTTTTTCTTTCCCTTCAGTACAAGAGTGGTTATTTATCATATCCCTAATCAAGACATGGTGTCTTGGTTTGAAAAGACAGGTGTCTGCTAAGGAAGGCAGGAGGCTTCCTTGAAATGGAAAATGTAAACCCCCTCCCTCAGAATTATTATAGTATTTAAATTAAAGAGCTCTCAGGCAAAGATACGGGAAGAGGAATAGCACTTCTTTAATATTAAAAATAAAAATGCAATATTACAAAAAAAACCCAAACAAACCTACTGACAGAGTCAGAATATGACCTGACACCCTGTGGGTCAGTGTGTTGGTAGCAGTCCGATTAAATGGTGGCTGCAGTCCTCCTGGAGTGACAGATGTTGTTCTGTTGAAGCAGTGATCCTGTAGTAGGGTGTCGTTTTCCTCGGAAGGTCCAGAGGTGGTGTAGATGGGCCTGGTCTTCCTCTGGGAATCCAGTGGAGAAGAAAGCTGCTCCTCTTGGAATCCAGTGAGGAAAGGCTCCTTCTGGTATTCCAAAATCTCAGGTTATATCCAGGTAGGAATGCTTGGCTCCTCCCCCTGAGCCGAGCTTCTCACAATGGGATGATGTAATTTTATCAGTCATGCAGTGAGACTCAATGGCCCATTAACAGACAATATCTCCCCAGAGGGAGGATTGGTTGTGGAAGAGATAAAGAACACTTCCCAATTAGCAGTTATTTAGATAATTGCCCCACCTCTAACAGATGGGAAATTGAATACACACATATCTTACAACCCAGGACACATGGCTTAGTAGCTTTTTGTACAAACTTTAAATACTGACATGGGTACAATATCTTAGTGTAATTAAGCTATATTAATTTGACAGCTCATTCTGCAGTGGACAGAGGAGACAATCACTGTAATAATGCAGTTTAAACTTTGCCTGACTCTTGCCTTTTTCCTTGTTTTTTTTTTTTTTTTAGGTGAAACATGGAACCCATTGAAGTTGCATTATCAATTGCGAAATGTCCGCGAACGGTTAGCAAAAAATCTAGTAGAAAAAGGTGTACTGACCACAGAAAAACAAAACTTCCTTCTTTTTGACATGACTACACATCCTCTCACCAACAACAATATCAAGCAGCGCCTCATTAAGAAGGTTCAAGAAGCAGTTCTTGACAAATGGGTGAACGACCCTCACCGCATGGAGAAGCGCTTGCTAGCACTTGTTTATTTAGCCCATGCCTCAGATGTTCTGGAGAATGCTTTTGCCCCCCTTCTGGATGAGCAGTATGATTTAGCCACAAAGAGAGTGCGGCAGCTTCTAGATTTAGACCCTGAGGTTGAATGTATGAAAGCCAACATGAATGAGGTTCTATGGGCTGTTGTAGCAGCTTTCACAAAATAACTGCATTCAGACCAAAGTGTTCTCTCTTCTTTCATGTAAACCCATTGTTTCTCTTTAATGTTTTCTGTAATTTGTACCTTCTCACATGATGAATCAACTCTTGTTTAACAGAAATCATGTGGTGAATTCCCTCCTTCTCTATCTGTATACAGGATTCTGCTGGTACAAGAGACCTTCCCATTTAAAAACAACAGAAAAAAAATTTACTGCCATATTGGCATTGTAATTCCTATTCAGTTTTGAGTTATTTGAAATACTTCGTTTAGTGTATTTTTCATCTTACTGTTATTAAAGTGGTTTAACATGGAAAATACCTCAAGAAGGAAATGTGCAGGCAGTTGGATCACTACTCTCAGCTGACAGAGATGTGTGCATGCGTCAGTGCTTCTGCAGTACAACTCCTAACAGATTGAAGAAGGGCCTTTTAAAATCACCAAAGCTTCATGGTGAAGTATCTGTCAGGACATTTTATATACAGATGTTGTTTCAATTATATCTAACAAAATTAACAGCAAAAATGCCATTAAGCAGCTTTTTCAATAGTTCCTGTAAAATGACCCATAAATTTTACTTTTCAATAAAGTCTCTTGCATACTTATGTTTACATTAAAATGATATCTGAGTCATAAGGCTAGTGTTGAAAGGTCCAGTTTTTTCATAAACCCATTTTGGGATGGGATGCATTCCATTATATTCTATATATAGTTCAAATTGTAAATTAACAACTGCCCCATCTTAGTATTTTGCAAGTTTTATACTTGGTGCCCCTGATTTGCCATCAGCCATTTGATGGAAAAAAAAGCCTCCTATAAAGAGCATGTATGTGAAAGCTGTTTGGTTCCAGTGTCTACATTTTGCCATCCAGGTATTCTAAGTCTCTGCACTGTCTTTGAGAATTACTGTATAGAATGAGACTACTTTCCATCATCATATCATAATTTGTAATTTTTTTTCTTCTCTTCTTTTCCCCTTTTCTATGGAAGAGACTTGTGACCAGCACAATTCTTGACTGCAGCTTTTATGTTTGTTTGCACACAAATTATTTGTCTCAAACTTCTCAATCTATTTTACACTTTAAAAACAAAAAGTTCTAGTAGGTGTTGCATTTAAATGGTTAGCAAGTAATGACTGCAGCTCAGATTATTAAAATTTCTCTAATGGGATGCTGTGCTATATATTATTCTTTTATATAAAATTATGCTGATTAGCACACTATTGTAAAAAAAAATATATATATATAAGACTTTGTCTTTTAAAAAATTAATTGTCTTTTTGCCACTGCTTGTTATCTCCCATTTGTTTCACAGTGCAAATATGCATTGAATAAATTATGCATCAATCTATGTATTTTTTTCCTCATAACAATGAAGATTTATGGTGGGGCTTACAGGTGTCTAGAAACTTTTTTTTTTTGTTAATATTCAGAGTAAGAATACTAGATGGTATATAATTTGAGGGTTGAAATTTAGGAGATCCCTTAATCTGTATACTAGCTTTTTACCTGCAGCAAATAAACTATGATCTTAAAAGTGCCTGAAACAGACCAAGAATGTAATTTTTTGGTTGTTGTTGCTAATTAGAAAGGTTTTATTGCTTAACTGAAAGCTTTAGTTAATATTCTTCTTAGAAAGAGAGAGTTTATATTAAGTAGATCAAACTTAATCAGCAGTGTCACTCAGATCTGCAGGATTCGTGGCTGGGTCAGACTGAGTTAACTTGTGAGTGTTCAGTTGTGTCTGCCATAGGTAGGCCTCCTCTATCTTGAGCAGAACTCTACAGAGTCATCTGTGACTGGACTTCCAAATTTGCATTTAATTTTAAATAATTTAAATGCTTAGGTAGTTGACTTGAAAATACAACTTAAATTCATCATACCTATAGAACCTTTTTTAAAATAAAGATGTAAAAGATATAGTCCTTAACTTTTAGTGGCACATTGTTCTTTCGGGTCTTGAATTATGTTTCTTTATAAAAATTAAAGTATAATGTAAGGTATTTCAAACTTTGGTTTACAAATAAAAAGATAAACAGTGTTTTCCTAGCTGTAAGATGCTGTGTTTAAAACTTTGAGGAGCTTGGGCATGAACTTGGACATTTTCTTTCAAACATTTTTAAAATGTGATTAAGTGGGGGAAAAATGAAAGTTGCTGTGTTAGTCTTGGGAAAAAAGAGGTTCGCTCTCCTTGTAAAATTTAAAAGTTTAATAAAGGACAATAGGCTTCAAAAATAAAGCAAAGTTTAACAGCCGGGTTCTTGGCATTCCACCAAGAGCACACCTGCTATTTCGGAGACACCCTTTACATACCTTTTCTATTGCATCAGCCTACTGCATATTCATAAACAATTATGCATACTTAAACTTTTCCCCAAACTAGTTTACATGTTCCAAGAACTGCTTAGCATGGTGTTTTGCGGAGATAAGCAAAACTCCACAACTTTGGTGAAAGTTGTAAAGCCGATATGTTTATTACAGCACTGGACACATGTGGGAATTGTTCCCCTAAAATGACATGCGTACCTCTGGGAACTCCAGATCTCCTTTTATCTCCCTCTCAAATACATATGCATGCAATTTCACAATAGATTCCTACGTATTCATTCCACTGATTTCAAGTGACACTTGCCACTAATTCTTCAGAAGGAACTCCCGGGTCAGGTTGCCCTGCTCTGTCTGCCCTCCTCCACCCCCCTTATCTCTTGTCCTTCGGCTGAAGCAGTCCCTCCAAGCACAGGCCCTTTGCGAGAACAGGCAGTCAGACTAAACAGCAAGCTACAGACTTAACTCAAAGATGTACATTCCACCTAAATCAAAATGGATTTCTACCCTGGAAAATTAAAGATTCCATTTGCACTTGGTGACCACCCAAAGATCACATCCCACCAGTGATGATCTGCATTTTGTTTTATTCTTTGCAGAATTCTGGTTATTTCTTTTGTATCATGTTGGACAGTAATTAAGGTTTTCTTTCCACTTTCTTGGATTTCCCTCAAGATCCCCAGTAGATCTTGGTGCTTAATTAATTGTTTTACCAATGTGAGGTCCATTCCAATAGGAGTAGGTGACAGTCTGTGATACATTGTGTAATTGGTTTTAATCATCTGGTGGGATGTCACTGGGGCCAAGTACGAAAAATCACATCCGATAATCTTAACAAAATTACAAATACAAAAATTGGAATGATTTCTACTAGACAAAATAACATCGTTATCAATTTTTACAGCAGCACAAGCAGTTCTCAGGCACACACAACCTTTACCAGTATATACGAGCACAGTTTTCTGATCAGTGACTGGATGAATTTCGATGTGGCAAATACTCTGTTCAGTGTCTAGACACACATCTTGGGCATTAATAGTATTGCTTTCACAAATGAATCCTAGTTGTTCTCTAGTGATGCAGGATTCTAAGTTTACTGTTTGCTACTTTTCGATCACCTTTCGTGCCCACACTCTATGTTCTGAAGGATAGAGCACTGTTTTTTCATTATATAATCCCTAATGATGGGGTGGATAACGTAAACAGTGGCATTACGCATAGTAAGCACAAAGGCAGTGGCCAGATTAGAAGCAGGATTATAGGTGAAATT
>NW_005054947.1:0-19046 GCF_000277835.1 Geospiza fortis
CAGAGCCACGAGAGCCACTCCCATGGGAGGCTGCCTCATCACCCACTGCAGGATGTGAGGAATCATGGAATCACGGGATCATTCAGGCTGGAAAAGCCTTCTGAGATGATCAAGTCCAACCCTTAACCCAGCACTGCCAAGTCCACCACCAAACCGTGTCACCAAGTGCCACATCCACACATCTTTTGAATGGGATGTTGGCTCCACCACTGCCCTGGGCAGCTGTTCCCATGCCTGACCACCCTCCTAGTGAAGAAATTCTCCCCAATACCCAGCCTAAAACTCCCCTGACACAACTTGAGGCTGTTTCCTTTTGTCCTGTCAGGAACAAAAGGAGCCTGAGCCCCTCCTGTGAGGACAGGGCTGCAGAGTGACCAGCTCAGGCTCTGTGACACAGACACAGCTCTCCCCTCTCCACCTGCAGCCCTGGCTTCAACCCTAGCAAAGGTAAGAGGCAGCTCAGCAGGACATCCAGGGGACCTGCAAACTGGTGTCACTTCCAGCGTAATTCCCTCCTGGGCATGTCATTTGTGACACAGGTACACAAATACAGAGGGGGAAACCCTTCTGAAAAACACACATAAATGGGAATGTTGCTGACTGGTGTTACAGCTCTGTCACACAGGGAGCTGCTGGCCTTGCTCTCAGTAGCTCAAAATGGGAGTAACATTTCAAACATTGACCTTATACTTATCAGCATGAAGCACAAACAAGCGTTCACATCACCGACTGTCTCTGAGGGTGAGTTTTGAAATAAATTCAGCAGAAAATAAATTAAAAATTCAACAAGTCATTATATGACAGATCTGGACATGTTTCTTTTCTAGTGGATAAACACAGACACAATATAAACCACATTTGAAATGCATCATTCTCAAAAGGCAACAAAATGGACTTCAGTTTTAGTAGAGCTTCTGTTCTTTGTTCTAGCAACTTCAGTGGAATTAAAAATTGGAAGTTTTGATTATAACTATTTTTTAAAAAGGACCCTACAGGCAAGACAGTGGCTCTGTGTCTGACTTTGCAGAGTAGGTTACTAAATAATACATATTGAGCACTTGCTGCTGCACTGTAGAGAATGCCAAAGCAGCAGGAAAGCAGGAGATTTTGGTTTTTGGAGAGGTTCTCTGGTAGATGGGCTTTTGGTACTCCCAAGGCACAACAAAGCAGAGTGGCACTGTGGAAATAAAATACATTAGTTGAATGTTCCTGCTAAAGCTACAAAAAGGATATTTCAGCAGGCCCTTCTCAGTTTTGAGATCAGATGAAGGGTTCTGTTCTTTCACCATTAGTTCCAGGGAGAAACATCACATTTTCCAAAATTTCTTTGTGAACCATAAGTGGAAAACCTAATTTTAAATTCAACTTTGATTTTTGGACAGTAACTCTGTACCAAGGGCTGAAATCTCTACCTGGGGAAGGAAAGCTCCTGCTGCAGAAGTTGCTCCTTCTTCTCCCCCCAGGATGAGTTATCTCTACAACCCCTAACACCACCCCCAGCCCATTCCAGCTCAAGGGCCTCAGAGCCCATTCTGGGGAGTGCTGGTCCCAGCTCAGCCCCTGCTGATCTTGGTTTGAATCCCAAAAGTGAAGCAGGAAGGCTGTCAGCTCCTTATCTGCTCCCTTTCCAAAAACATGTCTGAAAACAGAGAAACCAGTCATTTTTTCTTGATTGTACTTCCACTGTCTGCAATAAATTACAGTTTTTTTCTTTCTGATTAATCAAAGTTCACAGGAACTCAATCAACATTTCAAAATAGAAACAGCATAATGGCATTTTGACAGCTTTCAAAAATTAACACTTAGATCTATTACTTAATGAAAGTTTAACACTGACTACCCCAGCACTTTATTTCAAAACCCTCCAGAGTCTCTGCTATCCTGAGCACCAGAACATGTAACTGTGTTAAACTGTGTTAAAGTATTCATAATTAAACAATACCACAGGACAATTAACATGCAACTTCACCTGGTAATGATCAAGAAGAAGATGCAGCAATGAGATGAGACAGTTCCCCTGGGTGTATTTTAAGCCATCTTATTTTAGATGTTGGACCTTACTCGGATATGTGCCTCACACTGAGGCTGGACTGCTCTCTACAAATGCCTGGTTTTCCCCACTGCCCTCACAAGTCAGAGAAATTAGCTCAGAAAAAGACTTTTCCAGGCATCTGCACTTAAACAATGAATCTCAATCCAGTCACAAAAAACAAACACCAAATCTGACTCAAACAGCTGAGATGCAATTTAGATGTCTAAAGTCTTGCTACACTGCTTTAGAGTCTCACAGGTCTTGCCACACATTTTATTAGCAGCAATTTCAAATTCACTGGCAGACCATGGATGGAAACATTGAGTGTCAGGCCTGCCACCAACCTCTGCAGCAAGCCCTGAGAAACACCAGCTTTCCCAGTGACCACCATCTGACAAGTATTTTTTTCACCTTTAATTCATACCATATCTGCCCTGTTGCCCCTGGGAGCTGATGTTTGACTCCAACTGCACAGTTACACAGCACAGCTGCTCTGTGCTGCATTTATTAGGTGACCTCTCTGTCAAACTTGTACTTTCCACAAAGAATGAAACCAGGGATGTTTGGTGAAACCTATTTATCACAGGTTGCCACAGACAGTGGCCATCAGTCTCAGTCTCCCCTTGTGTTCCTAAAACCTGGATTTCTCTTTGCTCTCAGAGTCTCCTTCAGCCAACAATTCTGTGAATTCCTGTCCTCACACCCTGGTATCCATGATCCCATCACGTGGCACCACATCACATGCAGCCTCTAGGCTTTCTCCCATAATCTCTCTGCTCCTTTTCTATTTCCCTTGAGCCCAATATCTTTGTGGCACATGCTGTACAAAATGTTCAGCTGGAGATGAAAAGAAGCAAAGTGCTCCCTAAGCAGATCCAAACTTTCTTTCCCTTATCTTATAAATAATGAGAAAAAAAGAAGAGTAAAAATACTTTTTACCTTTCCTTGACGTTCCAGGCTCTTTGCATTCTTTTCCTTTATTTGCACTGGTTGTTCCTAATGGACAAACCTTGGGTACAGCAAACCCTCTGCAGTACTCCTTGATTTGGGGACACAGTGAGGGAGGGAGCAGCAGGGGGATCACAGAGGTTTGGTTATCCTGACTTGTGCAGTCATCTGGCACTTAGTCCTGGATGAAGGGCTTTAAGCAGTCCCCCACTGGATGCAGGGCTTTAAGCAGTTCCCCTCTCAGCTCTGGCAGGAAATGCAGCCCCCATCTGCAGCACGCGGGGGCAAATGGTAAAACACTCCCTAGGCTCAAAGCTGGTGTAAGGAAAGAAGTAGGTAGGGTTGCTCACCATAGATTTTCTGAATCCCTTGGAGGTCGTCCTGGGGCAGTTTGAAGTTGTGTGTCTCCATGTACTGGTAGAAAGGAGCCATGATAGCACTGGGATCATTGGAGTGCTCCAGCCCCAGCGCGTGCCCCAGCTCGTGGACAGCAACCAGGAAAAGATCATTCCCTGCGGGGGGAAGGCACAGCCAGGTCAGCACCGCACAGCCACGGCCTCAGCCCATCCCAAGCCCCTCTTGCCCATAAAGCCAGAACGAAATGCTTTGCTCTCCTACTGCACAGCAGGTCACAGTGGCAGGGTCAGCTCCTGCAGATGGGTTTAGTCCCAAAAGCCTGCACAGCCTTTAGCCATTGTCAAAGAACGGGCCAGAGGCTGCCAGCCCCAGAGCAGGTAAAACAGGCAGTGCCTGCAGTGAAAGGATACTGACTGTAGACTCCTTTGTAGAGAATTTACAGAAAATGGCCAACAAAATGGTCACTCTGACACCCCTGGCTCCTTATCAGAGTGCTGCCAGGAGAGGTGAGAGCACGGACAGTCTGCTAATCAGTGGTGGGTGAGTGCTTTGTGCCCCTTCTGCGTCCTCTGGGGCCATTCTCTGATCAGCTCTGGACCAACAAATGGTAGGGGAGGTCTGCAGAGGCCTGGCCAGGCAGGAGGAAGGACAGAGAAGACCAGGGTAACACTCACTGTCCCACATGGGCAGCCCCATCTCCTCCAGCAAAGGCTTTTACTCTGCTGGACCCCTGGCACTGCCATGCGTGCAGGAGCTGAGCACAGGCAGCTCCATCCTGCCCCATTCCCACACAGGGAAAAGGCTGGGTTGGATCCCAGTGGCAGGAGACAGAAGGAAGGAGGAAAGAAGGGTCAGGGACCCTTCCTGGCTGGAGGAAGAAGGGATGAGGAGCCCTGTCTGGGGCAGAAGCTGGGAGCAGTGCCAAGTTGGGGTACCTTCAACTCTACAGGCACACATTCCTCTTCAGCTCCACGGGCCTGGGACCCTGATCCCTTCGATCTAGAGTGGTCCCTGGATGTCCTACTCCATAAGGGCACTGGAAAGTGGCCCAGGCAGTGCTATGTAGGGATGAAGACACAGCCAACAAGGACGGATGTAAGGGTCTCCTCACGGCAGTAAAATGTCTGAGCCCTCAGTTCTGCCTGAATTTGGGCTCCTCTGGTTTTGCGTTTTTATGGCAAGGCAGAAACCAAGAGCACTTGCAATCAGACATTTGCAATCAGTTGTCAGTGTCTCCAAAGAGCTTCCTCACACCTCCAGCTGAACAAAGCTCAGTTCTGTGCTGAGCTCTACCTGAGACAGGAGTTGCAACAGTGACTCACACAGAACCATCCCCACTTTTTAAACAGTTACTGCTTCACTGTTACCCATAAAAACATGACAAAGCAGTTTCAGGGGTCTGTGAGCCTCCTCAGCAGGGAGCTTTGCCAGCAGCTGAAGATACCTGAAATCAGTACCAAACAGTGCTCCCCAGCCACACATACCACCCCAAAATTGTTAAATGCTGTAAACATTTGAGTTGGATGGTGAAAGCATCTGAATATGCAAGATGTGTTAAAATATACAAATGCATTTCAAATAAATTTTCAAATACAATTGTCCAAAAACATATAAAGCCTAAAATTTAGCCACATATTTATGGAAAATTTTAGAATTTCTGTATTTGGGGAATTCAAATAAATACCTACTTAGTAATTTTTTCTCATCTGTTGCTGAAAACTCTGGTGTATGCAGAACAGGTTAATACAATGTCCAACAGCACAGTATAAAATCCATGAAGTAGTTTTATGGTAAAGTTTGGAGGACTGATCATTCTTCACAGGTTTTCAAAAACACTCAAGCTTAGAAGACGCACCCAGATTCCAAATGGGATTCAAAGAATCAATGTCCTTTTGCAAAATTGAATGGACTTAGTCTCCTATATCAGCTAAATGCCAATGAAAGCATAATTTTCACTGCTACCACAACTACTCACACGTGGAAGTCCACAGTAAAGGTCACTCAGTACAGAGCTGACCTCATGAGACTCTGCTCAGCACAGGCTCACGGTCTGTGCCCGTGCCCAGGGACATCTTCCCTCACCTTCCCTTGGTGGCATTTTCCTCCTTGCTAAAGTACCTGCAGTATTTGTGCTGCCAGCAGATGTAGAACTTGTCTCTGTGTAACTCTACATATAAATCCATGGAAGTGACTTGCCTCTCTGTGCTAATCCTTCACCAGGAGCATAAGATCAGATACTATCTTAAGTTAAATTAGTTTAAAATAGCTTTCAGTCATTTGTTTCTGCCCAAAGTAAATGCCAGCCCACTCTACAGGTGGAAAATGAATCCCACAGACTCAGAGGATGGTTGAGGCTGGAAGGCACCTCTGGAGATTG
The DNA here is from genome assembly GCF_000277835.1 of Geospiza fortis. NCBI lineage: Eukaryota > Metazoa > Chordata > Aves > Passeriformes > Thraupidae > Geospiza > Geospiza fortis. Next base: position 5,715 of record NW_005054947.1, read on the forward strand.
TCTGGTCCAATGCCCAGCTCAAGCAAGGTCAGGTAAAGCCAGTTGTCTGGTGTCTTGGTTTGGAAAGACAGGAGTCTGCTAAGGAAGGCAGGAGCCTCTCCTGAAATGGAGAATGTAAACCCTCCCCACCCCTCCGAATTGCTATAATTTTAAATTAAGGGGCTCTCAGGCAAAGATATGGGAGCAGGAAATAACAGTTCTTTAATAGGGAGAAAAAAATAAAAGAATAAAATAAACAATGCAGTCCACTAGAACAACACTGACAGAGTCAGAACCCAACCTGACACCCTGTCGGCCAAGGTGTTGGTGGCAGTTCCATTGAAAATGTGGCTGCAGTCCTCTGAAGTATCAGGTGTGGTTCTGTTGGAGCAAGGGGAATCTGTAGAGAAGGATGTAGTCTTCCTCTGAAGATCCAGTGGGGAAAGAGGCAGCTGCTTTTCCTCTGGGGAATCCCGTGGAGAAAGCCATGCTGGTGTTCCAGAATCTCAGAGTATACGTGGCTAGCAATGCTTGGCTCCTCCCTCTGGGCGGAGCATCTCCCAATGGGATGTTACAGTTCTTATCAGTCATGCACTGATATTCAATAGTCTGTTATCAGCAGAGGTCCCCTCCCGAGGGAGGTGTGAATGTGGTCACTCAAAGAGAGAGATAAAGCAAACTGCCCACATGACAAGGTTATCAGCCATACAGATGGTAATGCAAAACATCTTGCATGCAATCTTCAACATCTGGTCAGGTTTGAGTGTCGAGTTTCTCATACTGGGGAGCCGTGCACAGGGCACTCCAGGTGTGCCAGGTGGAAAGGAAGGATCATCTCCTTGCTCATGGCTCATGTTCAACTTGCTGCCAACCAGGAGCCCCAGGTCCTCCTCTGCAAAGCTGCTTCCAGTCCCTGGGCCACCAACAGTCCAGGGGCAGGGCTGTGCATTCCTCACCTTCCCATGGCTCCTGTCAGGCTGTTCCTCCAGCCTCTCAAGGTCTCTGAACAACAGCATCACTTGGCAGTGTTATCAAACACTCCTCCAAATTTCCTGTCATCTTCTGTGGTATTTTCTGGGGTCCTCCATGGCAGGAAGGAAATGATGAATGACTCCATGTTCTTAGAAGGCTAATTTATTATTTTATGATATCATATTAAAGAATGCTATACTAAACCATACTAATGAATAGAGAGAGGATTCTTATGGAAGGCTTAACAAGATACTAATGAAAAACCTGTGACTCTCCAGCTGGACCATGATTGGTCATTAAGTCAAAACAATTCACATGTTGGATAAACAATCTCCAAACCACATTCCAAAGCAGCAAAACACAGGAGAAGCAAATGAGATAATATTGTTTTTCTTTTTCTCTGAGGCTTCTCAGCTTCCCAGGAGAAGAAATCCGGATGAAGGGATTTTTCAGAAAATATGACAGTGACAATCTTCAAACTCACTGAATGTGCACTCTGCTGCATCACTGATGTCATTTCATCAAGGTATTAGTCAGTACTGATCTCATGCAGCTCCTCTGACACAAATCCTGAACTTGTCCATCTCGTGGTTACTGCAGCCCAGGATGCAACTGATCTTCACACTACCCACATTTCTTCAGCTGTCAGGTCCAGCAGATCATCGTTGTTTGTTCTTTGATCACCAGTGAGATAACCAGCAAGAGTTCTGTGATGATCAGTCAGATGAAGGCTCACTCCTGAAGAAGTACCTCAACCACCACGGTGGTCAGGCCAGCCAGCTCTTCCCCTATGGAACAGATACACACCTTTTCCCAGCTATGCTTAGGAAATACTTGCTCCTGGAAAAACAGCTATGGAAAACAGCTGCTGCTGTGCAGTTTTAAACCACCATTCTGGCTGGCAGTTGTGTGTGAGGATGTCACAGAGCACAGAAAATGTTGGCTGGGAAGCTTTGTTGCAACTAGAAATAAGAAACTCAAAGAAATGAACTGCCCCAGTTCCAGCACAGCCACAGCAGCAGGTCAGCACTGAAGTGGAAAAGTTCTCCTCCTCCATGGCCAGGAGACCTGAACCAAAGCAGGGATAAACCCTGGGCAATGGCTGGAGCAGATGAAGTAGAGCTCAAGAGAATTCCTAGGAAGTGAACTGATCTCCACAGAAAGCAGGACAAGAAGCTCCTCTTAGTTCTCTCCAAGTGCCCTGATTCTCACTGCTATGGTTGCTTCTCATCTACTTTTGCTGCAAGGCAGCCATGGCAGAAGCACACACAGCTCCCTCTCCTTCTGCTCCCTGCCCTGGCCAAATACTTCTCACCTCTGTTTAATCCCCTCATATTTCTATTCTGGCCTCCTCCCAGACACATCTGTTGATCTTTTCCTTCCAGCATGCCCCTGTTACCTCCTTTCTCCATCCTGCTGCACACTCTAAGGGGGCCCCAGGTCTGAAACAATGACATCATTCTCAGAGAACAAGTGAAACAGCATTTCATGGGAGGAGGAGATGGGAGAAAGAAGTCTTAAGACCATTTCAGAAGCCCAGAGTTCTGAAAAATCCAGCTCTGGATTCATCATCCTGTTTTCTCTTGAAGGGTCACTCAATCAATAATATTGTTAAGCAACAAGTTCCCTTTCATTTGCTAATGGTAGCAAATCCCACAGCATGGAAGAGAACACATTGTTCCTTTTGAAAGGGTAGGCTAAGATTTGCTCTGAAAAGAAAATACTGAGGTATAAAACCACCAGTGTGGTTCTCTCCTTCCACAGACCTCAGCCTGGGGCTCTGAGGGCTCTCTGTGTTCTCACCCACTGCTGAGCTGGAGAAGTCTGGAAAGGAGCTTGTACCTCCCACATTGTTTCTGTTGGTTCTTGAACATGCTGGAAGGTCTCTGACCTCCCAGTTCTCCACATTTCTTATCCAAAAGCATTCCCCATAGTGTCCATCCTTTTGGAGAAAGAGTCAGATGGATGCTAGGCTAGCATCAGCCTAGCTTGATGCTTTGCCATGGAAACATGGTCAAGCAATGGGATACAGCTCCTTAATTTCCTGCTCAACCCACTCAAGTAACAAGAAAAACTTGCACTCAGAGTATCTCAGGACCTGGGTAAAACAGTAGGGTTAAGAAGGATCTGTACTTGGAGGAAACAGTCCCAAGAGGAATACAACAACTTTTGCTCATTTGCGCAATCTGTACAAAACAAACAGGTCTGGTCAGAGACCTGCCTGAGCTTCCTCCTTCCCAGTTCTCAGAAGGCAGCCAAAAGTCCACCAGTGAGCACCAGAAAGAGGATGACCCTGTAAAACTGGAGGGAGTAAGTTGGCTCATGGAATGAAATAGCTGACCTGCTATACTAAACACAAAGAAACACAGTTAATTTAGTTTTGAAGTTGCTGATGTGTTTTCCTTACCAGCACGTTATCATCACAGAAAATGACAACTGAGGACACACTTATAGCACTATAAAAGTATCCTGGGATGACACACAGGTGAATACACTGCTTACCTTACCTCCAGCTCAATGGCTCTATACAACTTGAAACATAGGTTTAATTTTCTTAATCAAAAACAATCTGTGTTCAGGATAAACCTCATTAGCTGGTGTGCTCCCACATGAGCTACCTTACTTTAGATAAACTGCAATATAATCCCACATTAAATCCAGATCTTTGGTGAAAGGCCTCTCAAATTGTTTGTAACACTCTACTTTTCCCTGCAGAATAAAGAAAGACATGGTTTTATTACAACAGAGAACACTGGAATCATAGATAAACTATTTATGTATGAACTTCCTGCAACTCTCAAACTCCACCCCTCCTGATTCTTTGATTTTAATCTTCCTCTGGAAAAATCATTCAATAGGTAACAGACACCTTGAGACAGCTTTCCTTTGTCAAGTTGCCAGCACATGCTTTCCTGTATAGTGTCATTCCTTTAAACTATGGAAATCCATACCAAAACACTTCATTTGGCCACGTAACCCACTGAAAAATTCCTGTAGGTTGCTCAAGCGCCTGTCAGCACACAGCAGCAGGTCACAGACTCCATTAGGGCAGTGCTATCAGTTCCTGCCATCAGTGTTGATCCCTCAGCACAGCTGTGCACGTGGGTAGGCTCTGGAGAGCACACAGCACTGGGGACTGTAAATCCAGGACACAGCTTCTAAGACAACAGAAGTACAAATAATATTGCATATCTGATTAACAGCAGAAAAGAGACTGAATCTCTGCTCTTTGTCATGTTAGTTTTATACTTTATGAACTGTATCACTCTGCCAACAAATCTACATATTGCAGTGTACTCAGACACAAAAAGACATATGAGGGTTACATTGAAATTTTATTAAAGTAAGAATGATACTTAAGAAGTCAGATGATTGATTGTGTGTGACAATAGCATGCCTCAGGTAATTACAGAAGAGATGGTGTGAACTGAACATGCTTATGTTCCCTCCACCCCAACAGCCACGTAGAGACAACTGTTTCCCAAGCACAACTTAAAGAAGCTTTAGGGCTACTCTAAGCTATGCCTTGGTTCTTGCATCTTCAGACCTGGTAGGTCTGACCTGTCCAACAGAAGAACATGTGATTTGTCTGTGCTCCTCCATTCGCATCCACGACAGCTCTGCTCAAGGAAAGCTTTCCAATCTTCTGACCCTGAAGAAGGGGTGATACTGCTCTGTGGAATTCTGTGGAAAACAGCTTTTCTATCTAGAAAGGAAGAAAATACATGTTAAAAAGAAATACAGGTGTTCCTCTGTTCATAAGCAATTATTGTTACATGTTGCTTCTTAAGGAATTACTGAAAACTCTGAAAAGTGTCTGAACAGCTTCCCTGCAGAAAGAAGGAATGATCTGCAGCTTTAACAGCAATTGCACCACAGCCATATTAAACTGATCCCCACAAGACCAAGGGACTGCAGAAGGACAAGAACCACATCATGTTACCAACTTGAAAGGTAATTTACCTTTATTGCCCAAAAGGCAGTGTGCAAATCAGGGCTGGTAGCTGTGCTATACACCTTACTAATGGCGCAAGCTGTGCTTTATTTGACATGCACAGAGGGGACTATGAGGACAACCTCCTGTAGAAACTCAAGAGGAAAAATACAAACTAAAGGTCTGGAATGGTGAGACCAAAATTGACAGAGGGGGCAGCCAGGGGGAGGGGCAGTTGTGCCATTTCTGCTGCTCAGCAGCCTGACAGTCAGTGGAGCACAGTGTTCTGCTGAAAAATTAAACCCATCTTTCACAAATGTAGGTTGTAGTTCAATAAACAATTCAATATCAAAGAATTACAAATCCCAAAATGAAAACTCTTATTTGCCTATACCAGCAGAGAATTTGGTAGAACAGATGGTAAAGCAGTAAAGAAAAAAAAAACCATAGAAACACAAAAAAATGTAGGTATGACCTTCATTCCATCAGTCTTGAAAACAAGCTATTGTTTGTATTTTGAAAGTATTTAAACACAGCAGAGTCTACTGACAGAATTCAGTGGAAACACTGGAAGGTAACTAAAAACCCCAGGCCTTGGCATAGGCAGTGTGGACAATCCAGTCTGTGACATTTGGAATCCTTTTTTGCCCATCAGGTTGAAATGATATTTAATTCCTGATGCTGGCAACAGAGCAAGTGTTGCTCTGGAAGCTGTAAGAGCAGCTCTGTGCCACAGCCAGGGCGTTCTCTAGAGCAGGAGACTTTCTGTCTTTGTCCTCCCCTAACACAGAAGTTCCTGACGGGGCTGTGAGACTGAGTAGGACTGAGACACAAGAGAGCTGGGACGGAAGAGAACCCCCCCCTCAGAGTCACATTCTTGGTGGATTTGGGTAGAGAAGGCAATACTAGTCAAACGGTCTTCAAACTGTGAGCTCTCCTTCAGAAACAGCAAAGAATAAAGTAATTTAAGCACCTCCCAAATTTGCTGCTTGCGTGTGATGTCAAAATCCAGAGTACTGGGTGTCATTTCCCCGCTGATGCTACAAGCTGCCAGTGATGACCTGCAAACTCTTTTCAAGAATTCCTCTATTTTTATTTTCTTTTCTTCCTGATGGCCTGTTGTTTTTCTCCTCTGCCCTTCAGCAAGTGGAATGCCACAACTTTATTACAGATACGGCTCCGTTTTGGCTCATTGCACATCATCAGTTTCTGCTTTACAAAAGGAAAGTGATAAAAAGAGAATTTTTGGCTCACCTTGATTCTTGTGACCTGTTTTTTTCACAGTTTTTTTTTCTTCTTCCTTTTTAAGGGAATGACACACCATTTTGGTCCTTACTGGCTCTTTCCTGTGAATCCCAGAGTATTTCATTCTCTGTGAAAAGAAGTAAAATACTTAATTTTGATTATACATAAATTAATAGGACTCCAAATACCTACATAACTATATTCATACTCTGTGTATTGAAAGACTAGTAACAAATGCAATGGGCTAACATTTTTCTTTAAAGAACACTGTGAACTTCAGGTATTGACAAGTACCATCAGGTGTATTTACAAGTACAGTGTTTTGAAAATTTGGAATTTGGAGGTGACCCTTATTAATGAATCTCAGCTGTAATCAATAACTAGCACTGCCAAGCTTTAAAATCCAGCCTGCATTGTGAAGCCACTGCCATGTTTGTAAAATCACAGCAAACACACCAAAAGAAAGCATTACTTACAGAGAAGCTGTCCAGGGGTGGAGAGGAGAATCTGAAGACAGAAATCTTCCCCATGTGCTGATGGGCTTCCTCTCTTCTCCTTCAGGTTGACAGGACAGGGGTGTAATCTCAAACTGCTGCTGATTTACGCTGTCTGATCTGATTTCTTTTTACTGTGGCTGGCTGGCTGGAAATCATGTGTCTATATCCTTGCTCAAATCTGTTCAACATTAGCACAGGATGTGAGAGAGCTCTGGCTTATGGGAAGGAGTCTCTCTCCAAGCAGCTACAGGATGAAACCAGTGTTAAATAGGTATGTCCTGGAGATTAAACACTGAACTGGTCTTCAATGAACAAAATACCAAGCAACAGCATGACCTGGTGATGTATCATCAAAAGGCCTGAGAGAATAAATTGAAATTTTAATACAATTTATGCCCCACTTGACTTCCAACGTGTACATGAAAGTCTTCCAGGTCTTCTGTGTTAAGGGACACGTGAGTAACTTCAAAGCAGCTCTGGTTTTTGCTCTGGAAAACGCTGATGCTCATTTTCAACAACAGTGTCAAAAGCCTGAAAAATAATGATGGATTCAAAATGCCATTTGTTAGAACAAAACTCTTTAGATGTGAACATGTTCTGCATCTGAGAAATCAAAGAAAGAAAACTAAAAATCTACTTAGTAGCCAAACAGCACAAAAATTACACATGTTCTCTGTTGTGAGTTACTCGTTGCATTCACACTCTGTAGATTGCCAACCTCAGTACCTCTGCAGAAAATGAAGATGAGAAAAAGTGGTAAAATAAGTAAGAAATGAGACAAAGGGAGGCAAGACGCAGAGGAAACAGGAATTAATCAAGGAGAAAAGACTGCCAAGTTCTGGCAATTTGCTGGGTGAAGGTACAGGGGTTAGGGTGCATTTTCTTTCTCAAGCAGGCACTGCACTTGCACAAGTCAGGTAAGTGGGGAGCAAGCAGAGAGCAGAGAGTCAATCTAGGAAAATGGATGCTAATACAAATCTCAAACACAAAAAGAAAGCTACAGCTGGATACTCTGCATTCCTCTTAGTTCCCTCTCCCCACATAAAATATCACAACTGTAATCAAACAAAACAAATAGGATAAATCATGTTTGGCCAGCAGTGTTTCCAAAGTGATTGGTAACACCTGGAAGTCTTTGATAAAAAAGAATTGTATGACTAGAAGAAGCCAAACCTACTGATACATCCCCCCTTAATACCAGGGAATCTGTTGGATATTCTAGCATACATTCTATGTTTATAGGATTAGTCTAGTCAATGCTCCAGAAACCTTGTACATTCAGGCATGGAAAAAAAAAAAAAAGAAAAAGGAACAGTCAGAGGTGTTTCTTCAAAAGGATCAAGCAGCTGGCAAAAAATATTGCCAGCTACCTTTTCATGCACCTGTGAGCATCACCAGTCCTCCCTCATGAACAATTTCAATGTTAAACAGTCCTGTTTTTAGAAGGGAACTAGCTGATAGAAACAGAGAATTTTATGAGCTGAATACCTTGTTATGGCTCAGAGCTGCCACGAGAAGTAACTACAATTTGCTTTCAAGTTCTAGGAACTCAAATTCTGTCTATGGCAGTGCTAAAGAATTATGGGAAAATGTAGACTGAAAGGCATGGCTGGAAGCCACCAAGTTTATCTTTCTGCTTCAAGCAGGACTAATCTCAAAACTACATCAGGTTGCTGAGGACATCATCCAGCCATGTTCCAAAAATCTCAAAGGATGGAGTCCCCACAACCCCTCCAGGTGCAGCCTCTGAGTTCTACCACTCTGCAGCTGAAGAAGTTTTTACCTTACACCCCTGGTGGAGTTTTTCTTGTTGCAGCTTGTGCCCCTTGCCTTTTGTTCCTTTTTCTGTTCCTCCACCTCCAAGAGAGTGTGCCTCCCTCCTCCCCCTAATATTTCCTCAGGTGGAAGACTTTTATTAGATGCTTCCTCCCCATCCTCCTTCTCCTCACTAGGCTGACCAAGCCCAGCTCCCCTGGTTTCATCTTGCTTACAGGGATACAAATGTCCAAAGAATCAAGGAGGTCTGTGATGTTAATACTGCCAGGACAGAAAACAGTAAACCTCTAGTGAAGACAGTGCTTTGAACACACTGATCAGCAAATGTTGGCTTAAAGCACTGCATTCCCCCAAACAGGCATGTCATGATCACTGGCTGTCAGTAAGCTCCAAAATTAGCTACCCTAATCAAAATTTTCTCCTTCAGATCCTTGCTGAATATTCACATTCGTCAGCCTAGACAATATTTGGCTGTCCTGAAAAACCTGGTCAGGTTCCTGACCATATGCCATGTCCAGATGGTGACTCCAGGAGTGCTTGCTCTGCTGTGTCCACTGAAACAATGCTACTCCTTGTGGTAGAATCACAGGGAAAAAGCTGTCCAGTTCCTCTGCTCTGTGGCTGACAGAACCTTCCCAAAGGTGCTTCAGGCCCTTTTCGTCCAGAGCTCCTGTGCTGAATTAGCACTGAATTAACTGAAGGTGACCTGTGAAATCTCATCTCCTGTACTGCTTCTGCCAGTGTCTTGCAAACTCTGGCAGTATTTTTGGTTGGCTTTCTCTCAGAAGCCATGAACAGGAAGCTTTCCAAAGAAGTCTCTGCAGGATCCCACTGGGATCTGTGGGGAAAACAATCAGTTGGAACAATTATAAGATTTGTTTACTTGCTGTTAGCAAAGCTCAGCATTTCTTGCCAACATCTAAAAAGCTGCCACAGTGGTCATCCAATATTTACAGAGAAAACTTGGTACACGTGTGGAAGACAGGCACTGAAAGATGAACCCTGTGGTCTGTACAGGGACCACACAATGTGAAGCTGAGCCACACTGGAGTTGGTACAGAAATAATTCATCAGCTGCGGGCATTTCCTGAAGGAGCTGAAGTGGCTGCCCTGGGCACACTCCCACCCACAATGCTGCATGACAACAGATGACAGGGAGGCTCTTAGAGGCCAACTCTGGACATGGGGAAAGAAATAAAATCTGGTGATCCCTGGCAGAGTATGGATACCCCACGTCTTACCTCACCTTAGTATTAAAAAGATTCTCTAATCTTCCTGCAGGGGGTTGACAGACACCACAGATTTAGAGCTATGGTGTTAGTGACATGCATAACAGCAATGTATTTTTGTTTTTAAAACACCGGGAGGTAGATTTGCCTGGGACTATTATTAATAGTATTTGTAATGTTAAACTGGAGATAAAAATTTTGCAATTTTTCTGTAATTAATCTGGATTAAAATGTTTTGAGTTGTCAGAGGTGTGTAAGAGCTGCTATGTGTCATGTGGATATTTAAACTGACAGAACTAACTTTCAGTCACTCAGGATTCCTTTTCAGCTTTGGAGTTACACACATCTATAATTATTATTTCCATACAAAGGCTAGTAAGTATTCAATTTGGCCAGTTAATAATGTATTTCATGCATCTCCTCTATGCTTGAGCCAAGTTAGGAGCCAAGGGAGAGAGACCCCAGCACTGCCAAGTCTGTTCATCCCCTTTTGGGCTTTTGCTGCTTGAGCAACATGTTAGTGTTGTGAGTCTTGAGGTGGGCAGTTCAAAGCCTGCTTGGCTGTTTCTACAGCACATTTCAAGTAAAAAATGCCCAAAACCTCAAGAAAGGAGAGGAAAGTCTGGTGTTCCTTCTGATAAAACCAGCACTTGGGAACTGAGGCTGTGCTGACACGTGCAGGTTCCAAATACTGCATCTGAGCAGCCAAGAGAGGCCCCATGGCCAGGGAGCAGCTACAGCCCAGGGCCTGCTGAAGGACAGGACTCCAAACACAGCCTCACCTGCCTCCACCTGCCTGGCACCAAAGCCTAACAGGGCTGGGATCAGCTAAGCAGCCAACAGCTGCTTTCATCCCTATTGAAGAGCACATTCCAGGAAAACCACGCGGTCAGTCCCCACCACTGTGACCATGCCAGCTGCTCCTCATGTGGGGTTGTGTAGATGATTTATCTCTAAATGTGCTCTCTCTTTTTCAGTTGCATCTTGTTTGCTGCATCACTTCCTACTGATTTCCCTTGTTTCCTCCAAATTCCAACATTCTGCTTCATGCTTCCAGCTGCTCTCATCAACATTTTCATGGGAAAACAAACAAATTCTTTATCCCATGGTCCCAGTTAATAAGGGCCGCTCCAGGAGCTCAACCTCCTACCTGGTTTTGCCCATCTTCTTCATAAGATTATCTAAATTAATCTTCCAGAGCTTACTTATGAGAATGCCAGAGAAGGCAGTACAATTATGAAGATAAATCAGCAACCATAAATTGAAAGTACAGTCTTACTCGGCTAAAGAAACAGAATGTCTGAGTGGAACTGTAACTAATATCCAGGGGGAAGGAAACTTTGCATTCACTTTGAAAGCCTATGCAGGGGTCATTCTTCACAGTAGAAGAAAACAGAAGGGATGGTGCATGTGCCCCTGTTACCAAGGGCTCAAGAGGACAAGCAACAGCATCACAGCTATTATGATTACACCAGTAATTTTAAGGGATGTGGTAGTGGACATGTTGTCCACGAGGGCAAAATCAGTATAATAATAACAAGGCAAAATGATAATGAGTACATAAATCCCAACTATATCCTACCTGGGATGATAAAATTGTCAATAACCCCAGTGGATTACCACAAGGCCTCTTTACAAGACAGAAGCTTTCATCAACAGGATATACCACATTCTCCATGTACAAATTGGAGATGGCTGTTTGCATAGAAAGATCTGCTCAAATCATTCTTATTTTTCCTGAGTGGATGAAATTTCATGTGAAACATTTCACTTTTATCCATATAATTTGTACTGCTAGTGAAGACTGCAAAGCAGCTCCTCTGTGGGGGGACAGCTGTTTCCAAACACAGATGCACTGGATCTCTGCAGGTGCCACAATACAGCATAACTGATGCAGACCCACAAAAGCAAGGATTCAGACTGGAATAATTGTAATAAAACTGTATGGGTGAGAGGTCAGCAAAATATTCTAAGGATCTATGGCACCAGTTTCAGCATTCTGCTCTGCTGACAGGACATTTACCTTCACAGCTGCAAGGCTAAGAGAGCTCCAAGGTAGACAGCTCAACTTTTCTCTTTAACTAATACAAATTTTTGTCAGGAGTGGAACATTTTACACTGTGGTATTTTGTGGGTTGATGAAAAGATACCATTGTTGCTTCCATCTTACTTCAAGACTCTTATAATCATTGAACAGATACTGAATGGCCAAACCAGTTCCTTTTTTGCATGTGAATAAATGAGAGCTTTGCTAATGATTTTTGGTAGGGCTTTTTTTATTCTTTTACTAAGGCCTCTTCAATTCCAGACTGATCAACCCTGTTGCCAGAAAATACGTATCTTAAGGACAAGCAAGATCATATTTGAAGAAACACTTCCTGTTAAACAGATTATATTATCCCCTCTAATAACTTATTTTCAATGAAAATTGGCAGCGAACTGAAGAGGAAACCTCTGACCAAGAAAAAACTCTTCAAAACCCTCCTAAAAGCATTTCAAATAGAACACATCAGAGGTGAGAACCTGAAGCTAGTGAGTGCTCCAGTGACAAGGAATAGTGAAACAGAAGGAAACTCCTCCCTAAAGAGGCCTGGATCACCCAGGGAGGAAGCAGGACACCTTCACAAGTGCACACCAGAGATAAGGATGCAGGCAAAACCAAATTCCTCACACAACATGTCTATAATGCTCTGACTACAGCCTTACCCCTGTAAGGGGTTTTGGTTTTACTCCTTCTACCACCAACACTTCCCACAGATGGAAGGGTCAAATACAACCCCACCATTCCCAACTTCCTCACTGGTGACTTTTGAAAGAGCCTGTGCAGCCCAGTCTCTGCAGCACAGTAATCTGAAAGCAAATGCACAGGTGACATCCTCTGAAAAGGAAGTCTCAATTCCTCTATCAATTCTTACACAAACAGCACACCAGCCAATTCATGAACTTTGAGGACACCACTCATGCCAGTCACTCAGAACAGCAGAGAAATACATCACGTTTTTGAAAGAGCCACATGGATAAGAATAGCATTAAAAAGCTTTTATAAAAAGAGAGACACTCTACTCATTGTATGCATTGCACTCAAACACCATCCTAAAAACTGCATCAAAAAAAATCCTCAAAGAAGTGACCACCTATGGTGGAACATCCTACCAAGGGATGGAATATTTTCTGCAGAGCCATCCCTGCCAGCCTTTAAGCTGGCTCCCAACCTTGCTAAGCTTATCTCAGAAGGAAGCATTTTGTGCAGAAAATGAGAACAGATAAAAGCAAGAACAACTTGTCAAAACCTTCCCTTCCACCTTCCTGCAAGACACCAGCACTCCCAGGTCTCATGCATGAGCTTTCCTGGGAAGTCATATCCAATACCTGGGCCTCCCACACTCCCACAGCTGAGCTCAAATAGCTGCTGAGACCAGACTGAAGTGGCACAGAGCACTGACACACACAAACACACCTCACTGCTGCAGCTCTCACACAGTAACCACTCAGTCTCTGACTGTCACTCCTGATCCTGGAGAGAGCCCTCCAGCCACAAACCCAGGAATAAAACTTGCTAACATTTCAAGACAGCAAAACACTCCTTTTCTCAGTCACATTATAATTTCCCACAGTCTCCACACTCTCCTCCTCACCACACCCCACCTCCCTTTCTCAGCCTACACCTCCTGTAGTCATTTGCACATGCCAGGAAACATTG
>NW_005054947.1:19074-30626 GCF_000277835.1 Geospiza fortis
CAAATCAGCACTCCCTCGCTGAACCTGACAGCTCCATTTCCTGCCAGAGACAATCTGATACCAACTCACAGCTCTGAGGGATTTTCCCCATTTGCAATCCAGTCTGAAAGCAAGCTGTCACCTTTAAGCCAGGCCTGAAGGTGGCTTGTGTGCCTGAAAGGTTTTTCTTTTAAAACAACACTGTTTGGTCTAATGAAAGACATCACCTCTGCATATGTCCTTAGGCATCACGGGCACAATGATACTGCTGCTTTTATATAGTTTAAAAATCAAGACATATTTACAGTCCAAGTAAACTTTTAGTCCTTACCAAAATTTAAAACATGATTTTGAATCCCTAAAGGCTTAAAGACACCTCGTTCTTCCCAAACTATTAGGACTGTGGAAATTGGAGAGATATTTTGTGAGAGAGAGAATTGTGAAATTCTGATTATCAGCCTAAACTTTTTACAAGACATCACTATCCTCAATCAAAGGTTTGAAAATAGAACAGAAAGAGCTCATTGCCTTTAGAGAGTAAGATAAAGCTAGAAAGATGCAGAAACTCTTCATGCTTAATAAGATAAAAAGAGCCGTCCCAATCATCAGCCTCCCTTAACTGATCAGCCAGCCCCAAACTCTGACAAAATAAGGAATTCCAGAGTGTGAGAAAACAAATATGGATCAAAACAAATTGGTAATTCAAATGTCTTCACTCTCAACTTACTATTGACCTTTACAACTAACTTTATTTGCCCTTGGAAAGTACTCCATTTGATACAATTTCAACACTATTTTATTCATCTATTCCCTCTCAGAGTTGTGGTTTTTGTAGCAATTAAGGCCCAAATCTTGAGAGATGTAAGAAGCCAGCAGACAAACTCTTCTCTTCACTCCTAAAATTCACACCATGCACAGCCACAAACAAATAAATACTATTATTTTCCCATTTAAGATAGAATATGTATTTAGAAAGCATCTGAACCACTGTATGGGAGGTGAAAGCTCCACCAAGCAAAAACTTTCTAGTTGAAAGCCTGTCAGTGTGTCTGCATCCAACTTATCCTTGCTGGGAAAGATGACCTGCACTCTTACCATCATGATTAGAATTTCCCAGGGTCCATGGCTCATCTGAGTCAAAGTGAGTGTCTCCTCCAATTCCTGGTCCAGGAAAGTAAGCGTGAGCCAGGAATCCACCTTCTCCATCAAACGGAGAACTGTCTCCATGGAAACCAGAAGCAAAAAAGATCATAATATCTGCCTCCTTTCTGTCATTTTTAATTTCATGGTAAGGGACCTCTTCAAAGGTAAGTGGTGTCACTCTCTGCCAAACATCAAAGGCCTGACGAATGGCTCTCCTTGTATCAATCTCGCCAACCTTGGGGGTGTAGTTGTGTACACTGTGGGAATGAGAAAGAAGGGATGTTTCAATTTGCAGAATATATTTGAGACTTATCAATACATAACCACACAGTTTCAATTTTCAACAGGAAGGTTTTTGCAGACACTACTCTGTGCATGCAAAGTTTGGCTGTTACAAAGAAAGTTACCAACAGAACTACCTCCCTGATCTGAATTCTACATTTATTAACAAGAACGTTCATAATGCTTTGTTTGATTTTGGATCACTTCCTAAAAACCTTTCGAATCTGGGTGTAGACAGCTGAGTAACTTTTTTTAAAAATGTAAATTACTTCAGATTTTGTCTGAAGTTATGCTAAGATGGAATCTACTACAGGGAAAAAAAATGGACCACTAAAATTCGTTTTGAGAAACAAACTTGCAGTAAACTACACAACCTTACTTATATCACCTACTTCATTCTCCAAACTATTTAAAATATTCTAGAGCTCATAAGGGCGATGGATCTGCCAGTTTTGTGCAGCCCAGCCCATGAGAGCTAAAGATACAGAGTTTGGGGAGAGTAAGGGGCATTTAACTGCACCTAAATGTCCCGTAATTCTAAACCTTATGTTAAAAATACTGTTAATGAGATGAATGCACACAACAAATACTGAAATTGGAAAGCTTAACAACTACTGGTTTGACAAGGGCAGCAGTGCAGTCATCTGCCAAGCTCCTTCTCTTGCTTATGCATATGTTTAAGACTTATTTTATTTATATGACTCCATACCACTTTCCCCTACGGTCCAGAAAAAGGTTAGAAGAAGGATCTGATTCTCAGACCTTTGCATACAGAAGGTGTCCCTTTACAATTTGAGTTACAACGATTATTACTGGTGGAAGCTTTGAACTAGTGCCCAGAACTAGTCCTTCCTCCTTGTCTCTGTAGCCTCTCACTGTAACTTGAAGCATCCTCCTCCTTTCTCAGAATTCTTGGCAGAAGAGACAGAGGGCCCCAGTCCCTGATCCTCTACACATTCTGGTACTTTTCCCGTGCTGGTCACTCACATTTCTACCTCTTCACCACACACCTTCTCTCTGTCTTAGTCTTACCCAGATCTTCTCCTTAATTACTACATCTCTAATTTTCATTCCTTTGCAATCTCCTTTCCCCCTCCGAAAAATTTAAAAGGCTGCAATTTCAACTAGAGAGTGGGTTAATTTCAATTTGAAGTGACATTCCTATTGCCAGAAACCTCCACTGACCATCTTTCAGCAACTGCCTTCCAAAAGCTCACAGCCTGACTGACTCAGAACACCCCTCTGGGAAACAACTGCCCCTCTGCAACACTCCCTTGACACCTGTAGCTCACCCCAGCTGGCTTAACCTCAGCTGGCCTAAGTCTGGATAAAAGCAAGAGTTCTACTACAGGAGCAAAAGGAAAACATCTGCAAAAATAAATGCTGCAAATCAGTAGAAGGAGAAAGCATCTCATCCCCAAACAGTGATGTTCCTTTTGCTTTAATGGTTTGTTAAAGGTGACACGTGATCTAAAGGCTAGAGCCTTAGATTTCTAACAGAAGAAAAAAGGCCTTTTACTAAGATTTTTCTACCAAAATTACACAACTGATGGCTGCAATTCAGGTGCCTTTACTGATCAGTTGTTTTCTAATAAATAATAACAGACTCTTGATAACACTCTGCAGTTACTCCAGTGCTCTGACAGTATTCTCCCCCATCACATTCTGAGAACAAAAGCCCAGACTAGACATTACAGGGAGGATCCAGTTTCAATTTAAAAGTACTTACAAATTCTGCATGCCAAACCAGTACAGACCATTTTTTCCCCATCAAGAAGGGCGAGGGAGGGGGCTGTACCTGTAGGTTATGTGCTTCTGTCTCCACTTCTGGCCAGTGAGCGCATACCGCTTTTTCCTCCGGCTGCGACGCAGGTGGGGATGATCCGGAACTCCGCATCGAGGCTTCTTCATCCACCTGCAAGGAAAGGGAAAAAACCAACAAGCTACACTAAGAGTTTGGAAAAGAGATTCCAAACAACTCAGGGGGTGACTGGAAGACCTCTGAGAGATGGCCAGTGCTGACAGCAAGAAGGGTTCAGTCCTCCCTTTGTCAGGTTTATCCTCCGCACAGGGCTGTGCTACCCACCTCTGCTGGCAATCCACACACCAAAGTCACTTCACTTTTCCCCATGGAAACACAGAGTCCAGATCAGGTAGTCCCTATGCTCAACAAGAGCTTAATCACGATAATGCCACAAGAGACCCAAATCAAAATCGCAGGTGGGTGCCCCCTGGGATCAAACTCACCTATCACCCACTGGATCCACTCTCCATTTGGTAAAGTGGTCCTGTGCCACTGAAAAAAAATCCAGTTCATACCTCACTAGATAAAACTGAACAAGTGCAATCAGCCCTCCCAGATAATAACTAAGGCTTTCACCTGGAATGACCAGAACAGATCCCTCCAGTCTCTGGGTCACACACACCAAATTCCATTAGGTTCCCCCTATAACCCCTGACTCTTGATGTCACTCATGATGTAGGAAACTCAAGTCTCTATTGCCAAGTGAACTGCAAGAGCAAAGTCCCTTGCACAGGGATCCAGGCAGTATTATCACAGAAATCCATTCTCCTTCCCTACCTCCTTTACCTCCAGCCTTGACAGATCTTTTGCTTCTTTCTTACAGCAGCTTGGGGGTGGTCAAACACTCACAGAGGTTGCCCAGAGAAGTGGCAGAATCTCCATCCTTGAAGATATTCAAGACCCAACTGGAAATGGTCCTGGGCAGCCTGCTCTAGACATCCCTGTTTTAGCAGAGGGTCAGAGTAGGTGAACTCAAGACGCTCCTTCAATGATTTTCTGACAGAATCAAGGAGAAATAGACTGTTCCTCAAATTACACTTGCTCATGTGGACACACTCCGGAGAAGCCAGAAGTGGCTTATGGAGCAACAAATCTGCCCATCACTGCATGTGGCAGCTGGGGAAGAAGGAGACAAGGGCAGAGGCTGAGGAACTACAGGTACTACTCTCCACAGGTGCCCAGTCACATCCTTTGAGACTTTGCAGCGCATCCCAGGAGAGCAGAGGCCAGGAATAACACAAGCAATCTCTGGCCACAGCCTCCCCCTAAGCAGCCTGGCGCTGCCTCAGCCACTGGACTTCTTCAGGCATTTCATGCCTTTGATCCACTCACTCTGATGGCAAAAGCAAGTGGCACAAAGCCCTTAAGAACACTTTGCAGGACATGCCACTGAAAAGCATTCTAGCCACTGCTGGCCCATTTCTCACAGGACACCAAATTCTCTCCCCCCTCCTCAGTAAGGTTTCTCCCACACTCTTGGTTATCCAGGGGACAACTTTTGGCCTCCAAATGCAGACATTCCTTCATCAACTGCAGCCAGCCAATGGCAAGCAGTCCACACTTGTGCCTAAACAATGTACATCTTATTCACTAAAAAATATTAAGCCCAGACCTTCAGGAAGGGAGAGTCTCCCATCACCAGTAGATGGTTTACAAGACTTTTGGACACCTTTTAAATTAAAACCAACCAGACACACAGACACTGTGCCTCAGCAGAAAATTCTTTCAGAACACACACACACACCTGCTCCCTATTCAGGCAGCCATGCAGCCCTTTCCTGATTCCACTTCCTGTATGTAATTCTGGTTGCTTATAAATTTCAATGCAGTCATCTGTCATCGTCTCCCCACCAAGAACAGAGCAAATGAGAACTGTTATACACATTGCACTGTACCTGACAAGAACCCAAGCTGTGTATATAAAGCCAGCACAGATCTTCCTCACTTACATCACCTCACATTTATCAGCACTGTACATCTTTCAGAAATCCAGGCAACCTGTGGAAATTGGATCTGTCTTGCCCACACAACTGCTGCCACCTTCAAATAAAATCAGTACATCTAAGATTTGCTTTTGGAAATATCAATTCAACCTGAACACACTGTGTTTTTCCAAGTGTCCTTTATTTGTGCTCTTCTGCATTGCTTCTAGCACTTTCCTAAAGAGACCTCAAGCTTACTGTCACCTGTATTCTCACAGATTATTTCCTGAGTTGTCAGGGTTTTTTTCAGTTCCACTCATATGTTATGATACAATGTTTTCATCATAACCTTACACAAGCCATAGTCTGAATCAGGTTTTCACCTCTTGAGCTTCATGGGAACTCCAGTAGCCTGAACATCACCATCATCAGGCCCTGACTATAGTCAGAAAATGACCTTCTGTTTTATCCTTACCAGTATCATCTAGAAGATAAAGAATTAACAGAGCAGTACTACCAAACCAGCCTGCATGTGTAGAGAGGTCACTGGGGCTGTCCAGGGCAGTGCTGACATACCAGCAGGACCTCACACCTCAGCATCTGTTTCCTGTAAGAACATCTTGCCAAGTTCCCAACACTTGCCCTGTGCCCAGCTGGCCACATGAATTCACCCACACACAGCTCAGCCCATTATTATCAAAGCCAGAACTGCACAGAGACCCTACAGAAAGCGAATTCCTTCCAACAGCCAAATTCCCTGCCTGTTTGCCAGCTCCAGGTACAGGCACAGGAGCATAGGGCTGTTCCAGAGGAAGCTGCAATACCAACCCCTCGGCCTTCAAGGACTTCTTGAGCCAAAGCTTCCAAGGTAGAGCTGCTGAGACTCATGCTGCCCATGGCTCCTAACTCCTCATTTAAACTATATAAATACCCCATTTAACTTAGGGCTGTCTGAACCCCCATATTCCTCCACAGTTTGTTCCAGAGCTCAGATACTGCCTGTCTGAAGCCAAGGAACAGAGCTCAGCTACCTGGTTGGAGCTCAGCAGCACCCGAGCTGTCATCAGCCTGAGCTAATGTCAAGCTGAGAATGTTTATCTGGATCAGTTCCCTGCTTCAACTGACTTCCCAGACATATGGGCCCTGCTCTAACCACATGGTACAAATCCAGCCATCTCCCCTCCTCTCAGCAGAGCAGGTCTGTGGCAAAATACCCACAAAGCTGTAGCTGCTGCTGCTAATCATCTGTAGCTGAGCTTTATGATAGTCATTCTCTACTGAGCAGTTTGGATACCCCACTCTATTTCCAGGGGAAATCATCACATCAGAAACAACAAAAGACAATTACTTGAAGCAAGATTCAGATACTTATGGTTGATTCCCCCCTCCTTATTTTCTTAAATGGGAACAGCAGTAACACTCTATCATCAAAATTTATACTTGGCAGTCTTGAGGCACAGACTATTGCATTCCTCCAGCTGCTTGGCATCAGGAAACAAGCAATTTCCAAAAGCAGTGACATCCAGTTCTTGTCCAGATACAGCTGCTCTCCCCAGCTCAGGCTCCATGCCTTTCACAAGACTCTCCTAAAGAGAGGGAGCTGTCACTCTCAATCCCCTACCCTTGAGCTGCTGGGAGTGGTATCTTTAAACTGCTGTGGGGCACCCCAAGGTGAGAGACTGCACAACAGGCTCAAGACAAAGCACAAGGTGCTTCCAACAGAAGTAAGACAATTTCTTGGTTCCTTCCAAGGCCATGTGACTGACCATGACAGAGACAAATCACCACTTTTGTTCAGCACTATTGTGCCTTCTCTCCAGCATGCTCCAGGATTATATCCTTGCCCAGCTGCTCACAAAACCACAGTTCAGCCCACCAGCTGCAGGCAGACACAAAATTTGCTGAGGCATCATCAGTTGCAGGGTCTGAGGAGTCTGTTTTATGTGTTCTCCTTGCTCTCTTTACAGGAAACTACATATCTTCTGCTGAATGGATTCCCCCCCAAACTTCCTTTTGGGTACTAAAAAGCAACACCTGTGGTGATGCTTCTTTTCATCTCTCACTAGCAGCACCTGCATGGTGGCTTCCACATGCTTGGGTACAAATGTTGGAAGAAAAAACAAGGTCCAGATTTGAGGGCATTTGGGAAAGGAAATGAGAAACTTTAGGCTTCCATAATAAGTGTAAATAACTCTGATTCTTAAAGTCACTTTAAAGAGACAGAACTTATGACACTGACAGAAGTGACAGAAAAATTCCAAATTGCAATCTCAAAACTCCTAACACAGACTGAAACAATGGCTTAGTAAATGCTTGAGTAATTCAGAGCCCTTGGAGGCAGCCTGCCTTGCCAGCTCTCTGCCTTCTGCTCAGCTTCCACAACCGGGTCTGAGGAAGTGACAGCCCAACACAGCCCAGGCAGATGCCCCTCCAGCTCAAACAACAGGCTCACTGCTAACAGCAATCTGGACCTCTTTTTCCCTTCATCCAAATTCTAGGCAAATTCCACCCTGCCATACAACATATGGACCCACTGACTCAGGACAGATGGAGGCAGAGCAACCCAACATGCCTCCAAAGCACACCAGTGTTTGGTTGGAGCTGAGGTCTCAAGCTTTCGAGACTCGAGTTTCAGAAGAGGGAACCATCTGGGTTTTCCACTCATCAGCCTTTGGGTGTTCATGCACTGATCAAGCCCTGTCCATAAATACAAAGTCATAAAATGTGGGCAATACCTTCCTTTCTTTCAGAAAAACTTACTTATTAAAGCAGGGACTCCCACTTGCAGTTTGCACCCTTCCCCTGTCACCCACAAGGCAGCAGAAGCAGCTCCTTAACTTTCCAAACTAGCACCCCAGTATCGCAGCCCCTTCTTTCCCCATCCCTTTCCAAATCATCAGCATCCCAAATCCAAGCTTCTACACACCAACTGCACACACAGAGCATTGCTCAATGGCTCTGCTTCAGCATTCACCTATGAACCATGTTATTAATGGCAAAGAGATTTCAGGTGGAAAATCTCCACCTTTAAAAAGCACTTTGTTTTCAAGTCATTTGAAAAGCATACAGGATTCTCTCTATCCCTCAATGGAGAACAAGGGGCTTTTCCTGTGAGCTGAAGGGAGGAATGCTACATTCACTGGAGAGGTAGTCCCAGCCCAGGACGATCTCCTCCTGTCCAAATCACTAATTTCTTCTATTTCTCCCTCTTCTTGCAGTCTGGAAGGCATAAAACCAAGCCACTTTGTTCTTTACATTATTTGGTTACTTTATGGCCCTTTCTTTTGGGCTACCACATCCCTTTTGCCAGCAGCGTGCCCTCTGAGGAGAGATGAAGAACCAGGCAGAGCATGCTCTGAAAGGGTCTCCTAATGTAGCAAGGCAGCGCCCAAGCAAGTTCCATCGACCTTTCTCTTTTTGCTCACCATGAGATGCTTTTTTCCCCAGAAAGCCGTAGTAAGACCTTCTCTGCATTCTGCTGTAGTTACCAGATGCTCCCCAGACCAAGAGCAGATGGATCCAGCCACTACACAACACCTGGCAGCCAGACAAGGAGCCACTTCCACACCACCCTTTGGAGTCCATACTGAAGAGAAGATGAAAAAACAAAGTCCCTCCAGCCCTGGCAATTTACACCAATGCATCTGAGCTATCAAAACCCTGATCACAAACAACAACACATGGCCAACATACAGCAGAGAATATCTAATGTCCAACAAATGGAAACTATGGGCAGCTAAGTAGCCTTGACTACCGTCATCAGACTACAATAACTCACTTCAGTTCAAACTATGGATCTCCACAAATAACATCTATGGAGATGCACAAATCCAATTAATTAGGAAATAGATTAGAAGCCATTTCTGGAGCCAGAATTTTAACCTAAATTCAGACAGAGATGGAAGTAAATTAAACCCTTGATATCTTCCACTTTCAAAAGCTCACAGGATTCACGCTTTGATTGTGCACCAGCAAGGGGGATCTGTGCTCAAAGAACAACAGTAACAAGAGCTTCTCCTCACACTCACAAAAAATACTGTCAGTATGAAATACATATTTCATACTGAAATATGACAGTGCATTAAGAAAGAGAAAGACAAAAGTAGCCTATATTAATCTTACTCAATAGTTGTCTGGTCCAAAACTCCTGTTACTGGAATTCCATAAAACTGTTGCATAGTGGCAACTGCAGACTGCACAGCTTTTCCTGACTGCAAGGGAGACATTTGGCTGTCAGATGGAAGTAAGTAGCCATAAGTTTTTAACCAACCCTGAAAAAGAAAGAAACAGATGGTAAGATGCCACAGTAAGTTTTCAACATAACAGTTCAGAACATTTCCTCAAAAGAAAAAGTGACAAACTAGCCCAAAATATTCAGTCATCTCTCTTTTTTTGGTTAGGTTTGGTAATATCAGATGATTCCTATGAAGGGCTGAAGACCCAGCTTAATATCACCTGTCCTGACAGGACAGGCAGATCTGTCACTTAAAAATGAGCATCATCTGTACTGAGCAACTGGGGCAGACTTTTGGAGCACCAGAAATGCCCAAGAAGCTTTGTTGTTGCTCCAGGGACTTCCTGTGCACCCTGTCCTCTTGCCATCATGAGCCTCCTCAGTCCCCACAGCAGCAAGCTCCCAAGAACCCACTACACACTGCTGTCTCTGGACCATCATTCCAAGAAAACAGCTTAACAATTCTGAGAAATCCCTGGAAACACAAGTTCACCTTTGCATTCGCAATGAACACAGGAGTAATTCTAAAAAAACCCAAATGAACCCAAACAAACAAACAAACAACAGCAACAAAATCCCCAAAAACCTAAAACACACACAAAAAAATCGAACAGCCTGATTAGGTGGGTGTTTCCTCAACTAATAGCTAATACAGCCAACTGTCAGAACAGGAAAATAGCCAACTCTCCTCAAGGAGTTCTGTCCCTTTTCCCTGCCTCCACCCTAAAATGCAGCCTTAGATAAAACTGCATATCAAACTTGTCAAAATGCTAAGGACAGCATTTTCAAAAACATACAATTATTCAGGATTTTTTTCCTCTCCCGTCTTCCCCTCCCTCACTTTGATATGAGGAGAAACCAGAATATTAAGTAACAATAACAACAACAACAATAGCAGTAGTAGAAACTACTAAAACTTGTTTTCATGAACTTTTCCCCATAACTTTTCATGCACACTCCCTAGTGATTCATTCTTCTGGTTGATTCAATTCTTAGACCAGGATTATTATGAGACCAGCATATATCCTATAAGCTTTTCCCCAATCAATCTGACCCACAGGACAGTCCTCACCACATCAGCACTGATAAATCATCTGCATGACTGCTCTCCCACTGACAGCATGATCACTCAGGGAAGGGGGAGGGAAGATGCTTGCTCTCCCCTAACATAACACAGCAGCAGGAAAGGGGCTCAAGTCAGGAGAAGCAAAAGTGGGAGAACAATCCCTGTTTCTTTGTGGCAACAAGAAGATGGCAGAAGCCATTAGGGAGAAGGAAGGGCCCTGCTTCTAAAGCAGGAGAAAGAATCACAGAAGGACTAGAAGCCCATCTCATTCCACTCCCTCTGCTATAGGCAGGGACATCTGCCACTATGGTCTTGTTGGTTGCTCCAAGCCCTGTCCAACCTGGCCTTGGACACTTCCAGGGATGGGGCAGCCATAGCTGCTCTGGGCACCCTGTACCTCCCCACCCTCACGTTCCTTCCCAAAATCCCATCTAACTCTGCGGGCTGGCAGTAGGAAGCCAGTCCCTGTGTCTGTCCCTCCAGACCCTTGTCCAAAGTCCCTCTCCAGCTCTCCTGGAGCCCCTTTGGGCACTGGAAGGGGCTGTACTGTCTCCTCGGAGCCTTTTCGTCTCCAGGTGAACATCCTCAGCTCTCCCAGCCTGGCTCAGAGCAGTGGAGCTCCAGCTCTCGGAACATCTCCATGGCCTCCTCTGGCCTTGCACCAGCAGCTCCTTAATGGCCTTGTGTTAGGAGCCCCAGAGCTGGAGGCAGTGCTCCAGGTGGGGCAGGGAAGCGACACGAGAGCATGGACCGGGCACGCCAAAGTTCACCAAGGGCACATACAACGCTACTAAACACAGACATCACCAATGGCTTCAGACAAAGCCAAGCTGCAAAACTGCTCCAAGACCATCTGCTATCCCTGCCTTGGCCTCTGACAAGCACAACAATGCTGGGACACTCCATTATAACCAATATTAGCTTCCCTCGAGCAGCGAGAGCACAGTAACCAAAACAGCTCGGAGCGGGGCTGCCCTCGCGTACACCCCTTCGCTCCCGGCCGCACTCGGAGGCGGCAGCGGGAACGGGGCACCACACCATGGCCACCCGGACACCCCGAGAAGCTGCTCCCGGAGACTGAAGCTTATGATCACACAGGAGGAGCACGGCTGCTTCTCCGGC
>NW_005054947.1:31018-33376 GCF_000277835.1 Geospiza fortis
GTGCGGTCGCGGGTCGCCGTGACCAGTCGGCGTGTTGCAAGGAATATGCAAAGTTTTCTTAAGAAAGGCTGTTATTCGGTGTGACCATCTCCGGAGAGAATGTGATAGCAGCTGCGGGTAGCAGACAGCAGGACAGCTGGAGGGGCAGTCAGCAGGGACATTCCTCAGGGAACGAGGGCTGTGTCGTGCAATATTTACTAGCTCTAGCATGTGGAAGGCCTTCCCAGATGAACTGCTATGTACCAGAGGTAGCAGGCGGCGGATCAAGCTCAGCCACGAACTTCACCAGTCTCTCTCCTTCCAATTGCACCCCATTTCCCAAGACACTTCCAGCACATCACGGTCAGCAGGACTCCCCCTGACACCTGCACAACCAGCCCCATCTCTCACAGGCTACGGGAGCCCTTCCCTCCTGCCAGGCCAAATCATAGCTCCCTCCTGTTCCCCCGCAATTCGGTCTGCTTGCAGGGAGGGTATTGCTCGCTGCAGGCAGCCAGCTCTGCCCCTGAGCAGCTTGGCACCTTGGAGCCTCTTCTCAGCCAGGTAAGCACTGAAAAGTTCCAGCAGCCAGATCTTCCCTCTGCTGCTTCAGCCCAGCAACATCACTCTTGGTTCTGTTCTGAGTTTTCTTTTTATCATGCCCTGTCCTGGAATAGGAATGACAAACCCACGTTCCATTTGGGGCATACTGTGTAACCAGAGGGGCTGTGAGGATGGAGGCAGGCAGCACTCTGTTCTTCTGTCCCCTCTGACCATCAGCCCCTGCCAGGACTTTGGGCAGAGAACTCCTTCCTCCCACTCTCCCTGAGCTCCTGCAATTCTGCTCTGTAAACTTCATTGTATTTCTCTGCAGGGACAACCCTATGCTCTCAACAATACAGTCTATGCCAGCTGACGTGGAGCTATCAGATGCTTCTGAGAATCCTTACTGTGACCCAAATGCACTACAAAGCTGAACTGATCTTTTTTTTCAAAATGATAGAACTACAGAGGTCGGCTTAAACCTTCCTGGGGGTGTGAGTTAAACTCGTTTCTTCTCAGCACGAAACGAGTGTGCTCTGCAGGGGCTCCTCACAGCACCACTCTGTCCTGTCTGCAAAAATCGAGGTGTTACAGACAGGTTTGGATTGGCAACACAAGGGACAGTTGTTCACAGCTTGATGGGCCCGTGGTGCCTCAGGCCATCAGGGCTGAGATGCCACCTCTAGGTGGGCACGAGAGCCAGGGGTGGATGTAACCATGGGCAGCATCTCCCAGGTTATCCATGATTGTGAGACGTGAGCTGCCATCAAGCAAGCTAAGCGGGTGAAGCCCCTGTGGTATGGGGGCCATGGTTCAAACAGAAGTATGGCGAGGCCTGGCAGATTGACTACATCACGCTGCCTCAAACGCGCCAAGGCAAGTGCTACATGCTCCCAATGGTAGAAGCCACCACTGGCTGGTTGGAGACCTACCCTGTGCCTCGTGGCACTGCCCAGAACACCATGCTGGGCCTTGAAAAGCAGGTCCTTTGGAGGCATGGTACCTGTGAGAGAATTGAGTCCAACAAAGGGACTCATCTCAAGGACAGCCTTATCAACACCTGGGCTAGAGAACCTGGCATTGAGTGGGTAAATCACATTCCCTACTGTGCAGCAGCGGCCAGGAAAGGTCAGCAGTGCAATGAACTCTTCAAAAACACATTGAAGGCAATGGGGGGATGGGACCCTCAAGCAGGGGGAGCTGCATTTAGCAAAGGCTACATGGTTAGTTAATAGCAGAGATTCCACCAACCAAGCTGGTCATGCCCAGTGCGAACCCCTGTGCACAGCGCGTGGAGACAAAGTTCTGGTGGTGCACATGAGAGGTGTGCGGGGAAAGACTGTTGGGATTAATTCTGCGTCGAGCAAAGACAACCCTGCCTGTGGGGTTGTCTTTGCTCAGGGACTGGATTGGACTTGGTGGGTGATGCAGAAAGATGGATAAACACAATGGATATCTCCAGGGGACCTTGTTTTTGGGGTGAATTGCCCAAAACACTGTGCCTGTATCCATATCTGCATCTATGCATCTATGTATCTATATAATTGGGATAGTACATGGATGTATATAGTTTAAAAGTCAAAGTTTGATGTAACATGTTGGTATGGGAAAAAAGTCAGGGTGGAAAATGTGTGAGGGAAGAACCAGCTGGCCATGCTAGGAGCAGGGCACTTTGGGCAGTTTTTGGTGATGGACCTGGCGCTGCTTCAGAATTCTCCTTGCCATCCACAGGTGAGCCCATTGCTTGCTGCAGTTGCTGGCTGACGGGGATTTTTCCACACTTGCCATCACCAGGAAGACCCTCACAATCTGTGTGGGTGCTTGAGGGGAAACAGG
>NW_005054947.1:34016-34525 GCF_000277835.1 Geospiza fortis
ATCTGCTATCATTAATGGAGAAATTGACCTAGGAGGTAAAGGAACTCACAGATATGCAGCTTCAGCCCTTGCCTAGGAATTCTTCCTGATCTTCACAAAACAGGGGCTTCTATGGTTTGAAGAATAGTCTTTGAATGACCTCTACAGCCCAGCTTTTACCTGCCTCAGAGTGCTCCTTCCCACAGTATGTCACACCAGTCTGGCACAGTTCCTGCACAGGTAACATCCACTGCCACCAACAACAGGACCACTTTACCCACCACCAGTGAGAGGGAGCGTGGATCATTCCATTTTTCCCACATAAGATATAGAGCAGAAATTCCTGTTGTAAATCCTGCCAATTCTTTCTAAATTTATACATACAAGCAAAGATGCTTTGTACAGACTCTACCTTCTTGGAACCCTGGTGATCAGTGGCACAGAGTTTAGCGGTGGATCCTGGAAGGACAATGCTGAGCCCAGTCCTTCCTGACACTTTTGTTAGTAAACTGGGTGAGGGGGCCAGGGTG
>NW_005054947.1:35875-37051 GCF_000277835.1 Geospiza fortis
GCATCCCTCAGCCACCACAGGTCTATTACAGAGACTTGCAAAGGGACTTAGGAACCCAGCTCTGATTTCCAAAGCACACATTTGGGCCACTGACCCATTTCTCCACAGGCTGTGCCTCAGCACGAGGGCTGCTGCTCCCCTGAGCTCCTGGAGGACTCTTCTACTTGAACTGCTGGACCAGCAGCCCAGCCATCAGGGGAATGTGGTGCTTGGGTTTTTTGGTGCTTTCTTGAGGCATTTGAGCACCCTAAGCCCCATTTTCAACATCCCCACTGGGAAAAATGAGATTCACTCTCCTGTAAAAATTTAAAAGTTGAATAAAGGACAATAAGAGACAAAGAAAATAAAGCAAAATTTTTTGTGGCCATGTGCTTGGCATTTAGCCAAGAGCACACCTGCTATTTCAGAGATGTCCTTTATAAGCCCCATTTTCAACATCCCCACTGGGAAAAATGAGATTCACTCTCCTGTAAAAATTTAAAAGTTGAATAAAGGACAATAAGAGACAAAGAAAATAAAGCAAAATTTTTTGTGGCCATGTGCTTGGCATTTAGCCAAGAGCACACCTGCTATTTCAGAGATGTCCTTTACATACCCTTTCTATTGCATCAGCCTACTGCATAGTCATAAACAATTATGCATATGGCTGGGGTTTTAGTCCACCCTTGTTATCACCTCCTGTTTGAGCTTTGGTCCATTTTTTCTACAAAGGGTGGGTGCTGATAATTGGCATGTCAGCAGCAGGGGTCTCCATCATATGTTCATTGAATGTTATCCCAAGCAAGCAGGCAGTTTAACACAAGCATTCTATATCAGCTATTTAACTACTACGTCAAGGTTTAGTTAAGAACAGAAAAACCCCTATATTTTTAGAGCAAAGTTACTCTAATATACATATAGAATCCATCTTAATATTTGAAAAAGTCAATATTATAATACGTATTTATAACAATACTTTTCCAGAGACCACCCATATCTGCACCCCTGATAGCTGAAAAGAGGGGCAGGGCTTTGGTTCCACAGGGGTCCGGCAGAAATTTTGGACACAACGCATTACATATCACTGCTCCACATGCCAAAGCAAAGTGACTCTTGAAGGCAACAACATCGTCTGAACAGGACTCAGCGACACTGATACGAAGTGTGGCCCTGTGACAGAGACAAGGAACGTGTGAG
>NW_005054948.1:0-3108 GCF_000277835.1 Geospiza fortis
GCTTTGTCCACGAGGGGCAGAGCCAGGAGGGGGGTCCTATCCTCACAGGAGCATCTGGACGGGACCCCAGTGTTTCTCCGCTTTTCCCTGGTTCCTGGCTCCTGGTCACCATTCCAGACGACTTCTGCAGTCAGGGCGAGGGGCACCAAGGTCTCCCAACATCTCTGCAGGTCCAGCACCCTGTTCCTCACATCCAGGAATCACTCTAATTTCTTAATTTTACCTTTGGCTCGTTGTTTTTGGGGTTTTTATAAGTTCAACTCTTCCCAGAGTACACTTGGTTCCGAAATCTACATATTGTAATGTCCTTTTCCCCCACTGTCTGGGGAGAGGTACACTTTTGCCTTAGGCAGGACTTTACCAATACAAAAGGGGCTATCAACTTGTCCTGGCTAGGGTCAAAGAGGATGATTAACTCTAACGACTTGTAATTAACATAACAAGTAACACTGCCTGCAGCAACTCCAGGTCTAAAGATTTTGTAACTTAGTTTTTCTACAGAAATAGAATTTAACCAAATTCTGTTCATAACACCTCAAATCCCAGAAATCAACTTTTAACAAGCTGTCTTTATTACAGCTCTAACAGCCCACAAACACTGGTTCAAGATAAAACCCTTCTAAAAGGGTTGCTTAACCCTTTCAACTCAGGCTCAAGCTTAATGTACAGCTTAACAACACAGCTGACACAAAACAAAAATTACCAGTTTGTAACAATTATAATTTTTATACAATAACCAGCAAAATCTCACACTACACCAGATGAATCCAAACTTGCAACTTTGCAAACTCTGCAAGGAGAGGGACCACAAACGTACTGTGTTACAGCATTCGACCCTTGCCTCCCAGGTCCCACAGGCAAAGGATTGGCTAATACACGAACACTAAGTGTTATGAAAGACTGGTTATAGTCAAATACTAGGTGTCACAGGGAATACTGTTCCCTGCAACTAGAAAGTTCACACATGCAAACTCACTGGGAAAGGGGTATTTCTTTCCACACACACAACACAGTTATAACAACCTTAGACCAGGATTTGCCCTTACAACTGCTAGCCCCAAATTGTTAGCAAACTGAGCCCTCTACAGCAGAACAAATGGCAAAATCCCCTTCTGCCAGCAACAAAAGCCTGAGCTCGGTACAACAGTTCAACAACTCTTTCTGCTGACAACTAGATAAACCAGATTTCAACTGCAGCTTGCAAGCACGCTACAAAGGCACAAGTTGTGCGTGGGATGTCTCCCACAACTTACCAAACGGCCTTTCTTGACCATGCATACGCCTTACAGGTCACTATTTAAAATTGTTTCGATTTTCAAACATACCATTTTTTCCGGAATGTTAGTAATCAGGGGTCCTTGTCTGCTGCTGGATCAACAGTCTGGGCAGTGGAACCCACTCTTCCAGGAATATCCCAGGGGCGCCCTGAGGGGTTCCACAACCCGGGCTGGTCTCACAGCCCAGCAGAGTCTTCTCCTGGCTTGGCTCGCCAATGGAGTCGTTAAAACTGAAGATCATGGACAAAGGCTCTCTAATTAATCAAAGTTAGAAAGTGGTATGTTTATTATGCGGGCAGTCATGCCTTTCAGGGACGACCCCTGTGCCACCGGCCCCCGTTCCACCTGCCGTGGACTTCTCATTAGGAGGACAAGGATGGGAGACCTTAGCTATCAGTAGCTACGGATCATCTACAAGGAACTCTAGTGATTAGTGGGTTAATATGAACTGTCATTGTCTACTTTATTCTAAGTTGTTTCTTTGTATTTACTTGGCACACCTGGTGCAGGGGCCAGATGTGGAAAAGTTGGGAGGGGTGTTTCAAATGTTAATTTTTATATCATGCTGGGCAGTTAAAAAAAAGGTAAGTTAATGATAACTAAGATTTATAAAGACAAATTGGCAAATAAGGAGGGTTTGATAGGAAAAGTGTGTGCTAATGTCTTTACAAACAATTTAATGGGTGAGGGTATGGATGTTAACGTCTTTGAAATGGGTCTTAGTGTCTCTACTAACTTTGGGCAGCAGGTTTGTTGCAGAGCCTGGACAGTTTGACTCCTAAAACAGACAAATGGGTGTTGGCATAAGCCTGAGTGTCATGGTTTGATGCTGGCACGATGCCAGTGCCCCCATGAAAATATATTCTCCCTAGTGTCTGCTGTGAGATGTGACCAGAAATAGAGCAAAGCAGGCTCCACCTTAGGAATAAAGGAAAGAACTTTATTAACTTACAATATGAAAAAAAGGAACATACAGAACTCAGAATGAAAACCTTCCAAAAACATTCCTCCTCCTCCTCCTCCAAGTTTTCACCACCACACAAAATAGAACCTTAGATTCTCAACCCAGTTACCACCCCTCAGATAATCGACTCTCAGTTCATCAAGAAGAGAAGAGTCCCTCTTGTACCATAGGTTTCCCCAGGAAACACAGTTGAAACCTCTTGCGTTTCCATGTCACACGTGGCACCGCTCAGAGAACATTTGCTATCGTGACATCTTCCTTCCATGTACAGCGCTCTCACCACTGTGCATGGACCAGAGCTGCTTCTAGGGTGCCCCTTTTAAGGATGCTTTGCCCAGTTCCAAAAAAGCAACAGTCCCTCCCTTTCGGGACACCTGTCCCCCCCAAATGCACCCCCTGGGGCCGAAAGGTCTAGAGAACAGAGATTTTCTTCTTCACTGAAGACAGAAGGCACCACCCTCCTCATCCGTCATCTCTGTTCATGTCACTCCTTCACATAACATCACCGCACTCTCTTGGCTCCAAGCCATTGCCTTCTCCCAAATGCAGTCCCCGTGTTACAGAAAAAAAAATGGTTCTGTCCATGGCTATACAAGAAAAGTCCAGCCGAAGGGCACTCCATCATCTCCTCCCACCTAGGATTCTTCTCAAGTCTTGTGTTGAAGATTGCAATGCAAGTTGTTTTCAATTACCATCTGTATGGCAGATTACCTTTGTCAAGTGGGCAGTTTGCTTTATCTCTCTCTTTGAGTGACCACATTCACACCTCCCTCGGGAGGGGACATTGCTGATAACAGACTATTGAATGTCACTGCATGACTGATAAGAACTATAACATCCCATTGTGAGATGCTCCGCCCAGAGGGA
>NW_005054948.1:3666-26480 GCF_000277835.1 Geospiza fortis
TCTCCCTCCCGGGGGGGGGGGCAGAGACGGGGGAGACGGACGGACTGCCCGATCCCTCTCAGTGTTCCTCCACCCTTCCATCCTGCAGGGGCCTTCTCTGTCCAAGGCTCTGGCCTACCTCAACCCCCGCTTCATGGCTTCCCCTCCCCCACCCAGCCCGCAGATGGGCAGGGGAGGTCTGACCTCTTTCACGGACCAGAACCAAGAGAGAGTTCCCCTGGGCATTCTCTGCTTTTTAATCCCCTGTGTTTTCAGAGCCGTATCCATGTCTTCAGTGGCCACACCAGGGGCCAGTATTAAAATCTGAGCACTGGTTGGTTGGACCACAACCTCCCAAAACCTCACTTCCTTATCAAACCAGAACACTGAGTTTCTGAACTTTGGGGTAAAATGACATGTTTAAGGTGGGAATATGTGGTAGGCAGTTTGGGAAGGCTGTACCTTCCTAGTACCTCAGCCAGTGGGAAAAGGAAGAGAGCAACACGTGGCCAGTTTAGGGTAAAAGGAGGCTGAGCCCTCCAAACCCTTGAGAGAGAAAACCCCGCAGACGTGTGCCCCAGAGGACTCTCTTTATTCTAATAAAGTTGCTGGACTCCTCTGTCTCCTTTATGGACACTGGCTTTTCATAGTGTGATTTTCTGCACATAGATATTTTAAGTTAATTTCAGACACAATCTACAGAAACATGGACCTGAATGCTGCTATAGAACCCATGCCTTAAGGGCTACATTTCAAATCCAGCAGTTTCTGTACATAACAGTCAGCCTTTAAAAAAGGCCTCCATAAAGAAAAAATTGTTTCAGTTTCTACAATCAGTATTACTAAACTATTTTTGAAGTAGAAGTGTAAGGACTATCGTGCTATCAGTATTCCCCTACATCCCTTTCCTAACAGAAAACCCCAGCAGTCCTCTGTCATGGACATATTTTATGAAAAATCCTTTTGCTAGGATTTTTTTCTCCTGAGAAGCTGAGAGGCCTCAGAGGAAAAGAAAAACAATAATTATCTGCTGCTGTGGAATGCAACAGGTGCATCTTTGGTCTCATGTGGTTGTTTCTAATTAATGGCCAATCACAGTCCAGCTGTCTTGGACTCTGGTCAGTCACAAGATTTTATTATCATTCCATTCTTTTCTATTCCTTGCTAGCCTTCTGATGAAATAATTTCTTCTATTCTTTTAGTATAGTTTTAGTATATAATTTTCTTTTCATATAATATATATCATAAAATAATAAATCAGCCTTCTGAAACACGGAGTCAAGATTCTCGTCTCTTCCCTTGTCCTGGGACCCCTGTGAACACCACCATAGTCCTCAAGAAACAAGCATCTTTTTGGCCCTAAATCAGTAGGTAAAAGAGGGGTGGGGACAGAGGCATAAGACAAATCCCAAACCCAGTTCCTTTTACAGTAGGAATCCCTTAGGCTCATCTCAAAACATAAGTGCTTGGTTTTAAGGAAACCTTAAAGAAAACCCAACTAAAGCTAGAGGCGGTGCTTAACTTGTTTATAAGAATAGGCTAGCTTCTAAAAAGATGCAGATCATTAACAAGAAAAAACAAAACACATTCTTCTGTATATTGACTTGTGCAGCTTTTTCCCTGCTAAAATATTTTAAAAACACAAACCATAGACACAGTGTAGAAGTGCATAGAAAAAAAACCTGCACCCATTTTGTTTTAAATTTGCAGTTTTGTTTGACCCTTTTTACTAGGTTGCTAATTTCTTAATTTATGTTCAGCCATTCCTAAGGAAATACCAATTCTACGTGTATGTTTATTTACTGAGAAAACTGCCATACTCCTTTACCCTAATAAAAAGCAGGTTTTGGGTGTTTTCTAGGGATTTATTACAGCTCTGCTAAGTAGGTAATCTCTTAGCTCCTTGCCCTTTCCTATGACATTTTAAGTGTAGCTCCTTATGACAGGAATTACCCCATATGGTTCAAAAAGATAAGAAAAAAAAAGTTCAAGACACAACCCCCCCAGAGTGAAATAATCCACTTAATCTGGATCAATCACACTGAGATTTACAAAGTTGTCGAATATCTTGGTTTTGGCTTTTATTTAGGAAGCGAAAACAAAACTTGTAAACTATAAATACAAATGCCAAGGTATTACATGAAATATCCAGAAGTACTTTATTATTTTTTAATTTCTCACAAATATTTCCTATGGAACTCAAGAAACAGGGAAACCAAAGAAATTGAGTCTGTATACAATGAAAATCAAGTTAGATACTGCCAATTTGTCAATTCATAAAAGTTTCTATCTGACAAAAATGAGCTCTGAAAAGTACAAATTCATTAATTTCATCAACTGCTATTTTTAACTATATTTGCATTAAGCAATCTGTGTAGAACCAGGTGTATTTAACCCACTTAACTCAGTGGCATCACAGTTTTAAAATATTTTTTGTCACCTATATATAGATATATATACACTGCAGAGGGCTAAAAATATGAAAAAAGGTCAAATTTCACACAACGTAAGCATTAATATTTTTTTACTTTTTTCCCCAAATAGCAAAGCCAAGGCAGTTTTCACACTGTTTCTTTAATTTGCCAAAAACATGTAACTCCATCTATATCAAAGAAGCAGAAGAGTAAGCTTAACAGCAACTTTCATTTACACGTTTTCTTGGGAGTGGGGGGGGGGAAAGGGTGTATTCATTTTAGATATTACCTTACATATATTAAAAAACATCCACCAATAATAGGTTCACTAAATTTATTTAAAAATTGTAGAATACATCTTAAAAAAGAACATTACATTCTGCACACTGCCCTCAAAGGATGCCAGGGACATGTGAACAACCAGTCCTTTCCCCCCTTCAAAAAAAAAATTTAAAAAATTACAGTGTACATAAAGCAGGGTGTTCACAATAGCTAAAGGAAAAATAAAAACACATTACAATTTACTACCACTGAACAAAAATAAAATCCACTCTGCTGCTGTTTCAAAATTTCACTGTTAGTCTTGTGCAACCTTTTCCTACCCCAAATATTTGTAATGAACTAAAACATTACATCTGGCGAAAAGCAGATTCCACTACACCTCAAATGCAGAACACCTATGAAGCAGAGGAATGTTGGCTATTTAAACAGAAGCAGATATTAAAAAAAAAAAAAAGGTGCAGGACTCCTTCAGTTCTTCACTAGTCTTAGAAAAACTTTCCAGAATACTGCTTCACACTATAAAAAAGAAAAAATAATCTTGCATTAGAATCCTTCAACATCTGCATACTGCTTCACACTATAAAAGAAAAAGAAAAAAGCATGTATTAGAATGATTGACCATACATCTTGCATCAATATTTACAATGGCATTCTTAAACTATAAATTTCCAATACTATTTAAAGTAAATAATTTTGAAAGGGTAATGACTAATAATTATAGGCATTTAATTATTTAAAAGCACATTTAAATATTAGCAATCTAAAGCCAAACATTCAAGTAAACATTAAAAAATGCTATGATAGCCAACATGTTATTAAAGCAAAACTAGGTAAACTATGTCCAAAACTATTAATATTCAGAAGAAGAGAAAGTAATGCCAGCAAGATGTGAAATGCTGCATAACAGCACCAATTGATTTCAACTTGTCCTGTAGAGGTATGGCCTGTGCCATATGGCAGACTGTGATTTGTTGTCGGTTATCTAAAAACAACAAAATCACTAGTCTTCCACACAGAACTAGACCAACATCCACTGAAATCTTCTCTATTTTCTACAGGTTCTATATAATTAATTACAAGTAATTTTTTGCAGCAATTTTCACCAGAGAAATGAAAGGACTGCTTGGCCAAGGTGTCTTCCATCAAGATTAGTTTTGAGGGAATTTTCATTTTCGTTAGAACAGAGAAAAGAGAATCAAGGCAGACCTACCACTAGAGACGTTAGGTTCAATAGTTACTTAAATCCTGTCTTCTAAAAACTTTATTACAGAGAAGAGCTTTAGAATGTAGTAGTAGGAAAGTCAGTTTAAAAATGATAGTAAGTACAGCATTAAGCTTCAACTTGCCTGTTCTGCAGTAAATATTGAGCATTTTGTATCTGGTCCTGCGTTCCTGTAATAGTTATTATTCGATCTTCTGAGCCTTCTAGCGGTTCATCGATTTTGATTGAAGCTCCTGACTCATGACGTATTTGTTTGATTCTCTGGCCTCCCTTTCCAATAATAGAACCTGCCAACTAGGGGAAAAAATAAAGCATTCATTTCTTGATATAACTTTCTCTGCACAATACTGTTCAAGTAGCTTCCATCCATTTAGCTTTAAGAGTTTCAATGGAAGCTTACTCTTTTACAGCCTCAAAGCAGTCGCTGTAATGTATATTAGTAAACACAGGTGGGATAAAGTTGGAAGAACCAAGTGTTTGTAAAACCAAGTTATAGATACCATCTCTATTATTGAATATTAACAATTAAAAATAGTTCAGTGCAATCTCTAAAGTCAAGACAAAACAAACATCCTTAAGAATAAACTTCCAATGATTTAGAAACACTCGCTTTATATTAAAAGTACTTATCAAGCATACCAAATACTTCTGATTTACTTACATAGCCTAAGAAAAGACTCTGACTTTTTTATTTATTTATTTAAACACAATTGTAAAGCAAGTCAGCCTCACTTACATCTTTGGGAATTGTTACTTGTGTTGTGATGATGGGTCCACCAAGATCTCCATATGAACCACGGCCCCCTGTGTAAGAATAGTCTGATTTAAACATATGCATCAAGCCTCTTACTGACTAAATGAAGTGCATGTCAAAGTTCTCTATAAAAACTTACCATATCCAGAGCCACCCTCAAACTATAAGAAAAAGAGAAAGAAAAACCTTAAATAGTGAAACCAGCAGTGATTCATTAACATGTTTTCATCTCAAGTATTATACTGCTAACTTTGAGCCTATTTTATGCAAAAATCCTAACCCACAACCTTAATCTAATTGTCATTAAAGACAAAGTGGAGAAGAGGGCAGACCAGGAACAAGAGGGCAGGAAGGAATCTCACAAGAACCTTTTAGCTAGCTCTGTTAAAATCTCTAAGAATAAGTCATTAAGATCCAGCCATACCAATTTACCAAGCAACCTTAACAATTCAGTTGGTAAACAGCTCTTGATATTGATCTATTCCTGACCCTTGAACTAAACTAGTATTCAAATCCAAAGATCAGAGTTCAGCCTTATTATTACTACCTATACAGCTCAGGAGACATTAAAGTTTCAGTTTGAGACAAGACATTTACCTGGTAACTGTCAACCCTCCTACTCCATCTTGAGGAAAAACCAATTCAACTCTAATAACTTTATAACTTGTCACTCTCCATTTAGACTATGCTACAATCCTTTGCATCTTAGAAGGGACAATCGTGACACTTATTACTACTGTTCTGCTAAAACTATCATATAACAAATCCAAATCACTGTACTGCAGCACTCCTGACTGTTTTTATTTTTAGGACTGGTACTTGATATTAAGTGCTTAATTTGATCTAATGCCTTTTGTATGCACACATATTCATTTTAATTTTCCTGTAGAAGCAGAAATAGATGTGCACACTTCTCTAGAACTCAACTGATAACACTGAAATACAGGAATCTGTGAACTACTTGTTTGCAGAAGTTGTAACGCAATAATTTTTTCCAAAACAAAAACCAAACACCTGTCAGCTTTTTAGAGCCACATCAAAATGGAAGCTATTCAGAAAAAGTTATCTGTTTCTAAGCAACCTGTGTTGTGCAATCACATTGCTTAGCAATACTGACCATAATACAATATAAAAAGAGCTTGTAGTGGAGTGCAAAATACAAAACAATGAAGGATGCTGCGTAGAACTTAATTCAGAGACTGATCAGAGCTGCATATTCCACACATACTCTTCTACCTATTTCTGCTGATATTTTGCCCAGGGAATCTCTTTTTTGGGCTAACTTGTAATGAACAATCATTTTCTTCATCATTTCTGCTGCTTCCCCTCCCCAGACTACAAGACAGCAAATTAATTTGACAGCAGATGAGTAATTCTAACTGCAATGTTTATGTAAGCTAGGAACTAACATTTAATATTTGGTGGCACTTTGACATCTTCTACACAGCATAAACACTTGCTGATACCCTTTGAACTTTCCTCCCTAAACCCTCTAAGAGTAAGAAGTTTGATAAACACAAATCAAGTGGAATATTTCAAATATATGGATAGGTAATGCACAAGTTTATCCAGAACTATAAGTAAAGAATTACTTTTAGCATTCCTCATTTGAAACAGGGGAAAGCACAACATGATGAAGTTAAAATAAAACACAGTCCTAAACAGATGCATCTACAGGGTGCTGACAAAGCAAGAGTTACAGCAAAAGTTACAACAGAAACAGTAAAATAGGGTACAAAAGAGACAGCACTACAGAAAAGCTTCTCTTGGCTGTGCTGCTGCATGCTTCCATTGAGGAACATTAACTGCTATATAGGATTTACTGCTTAGGACATAAACTGCTAATAACTTGAGTTACAATGACAGCTTTAGGGACTTTTCAAAGATGCAAGCTGCCACTAACTACATTTGATATCAAAAAATTCCAGTTATCACTTAAACAAGTCAAATTATTTTCCTCAAAAATAAACTATTAAACTAGTCAAATAAAAGCATGAGCACACTCACCAACTCTGGTGGCTGCATGTCATCACAGGCATCTACATGACACTGCATCATCTTCCAGGGACAATGTAATAGAAGAAAAAGAGGAAATTAATCCAAATTAAGTCCATGTTATGGAGACTTATAGATAACTTGGCAAACACACACAGAGCAATATAAAGAAACATTTTTCTGCACTACTTAAAACTACTACAAAGGCTCAAAAGTAAATAACAGACCAGTTACATGATTTACTCCCTTTTACTTTCACTGCTAGGGAACTGTTACTGGTCACACTTCCTTTTTCCCTTGTTTCTGTCGCATAAACACATTTTCCTCTTACACAAAGGATTCAGACAGTTAAGGGCCGAGCAAAGCTTGAACAGTTGGTTACTTGGTTTTTTTTACCTCTAAGTACTGGAACTGCACTATATAGTAAAAGATGTTACTCTCAGATACCAAAACCTTCTACTTCTCTTATGCATAAAAATAAAACAGGAAAGGCATTTAATAAAACAAGTAACTGTCATTAATATATCTGTGTCACCAACAGGTCAAGCAGGAAGGAGACAGCTTCTCATGTTATTATTTTCCATATACCTCATACAGCCAACAGCTAAACTAATAATCTACTACTGTCTAATTATATTGGAAATCCAATTACTTTTTTTTTAAAGTGTGATATATAGCATATCTTTCCTTTAGTCTTCCTTAACAAATGTTGGGAAAAAATGCAACAAAATTATAAAAATACAATTTGTAGTATCCACTTCAAATTACTATTATGGCAAAGGCCTTTGCTGAGTTAAAACATGCAAAATAACATGGATGGCACACCAAAAAAAGGATGACACCACTGATGAATTATTCTTTAAGGAACTAAGGGACACCTCCAAATCAACTGCCCTTGTCATTTTGAGGGACTTCATCTTGCTGGATGTTAACTGGAACACCACACAGCTGGTACAACCAGGGCCAGAAGATTCCCAAAAACACCTGGATGACATCATGGTACAGATACTAGGGGAGCCAACTAGGAAAGGGGCCTTCCTTGATTTGTTGCTCATTAACAGAGGAGCCCAAGAGTGAAGTGGCGATTGGTGGCCACCTTGGCCACAGTGACTACAAAACAATCAAGTTTAAAATCTCTGGTGAGAGGAAAAAAAGTGCCAGCAAAACTTCAACCCTGGACATGAGGAGAGAAGACTTCAAGCTGCTCAGGGAACAAGTAAGGTCCCCTGGGAAAATGCTTTGGAAGGTGCTGGGGTCCATTAGTACTGGTCACTTCTTAAGCACCACCTCCTAAGGGTACAGGCAATTCCCAAATGTCAGAAGTCAAGCAGGCAAGGCAGAAGGCCAGCTTGGCTGAGCAAGGATCTTTTTCTGGAGCTAAGGCAAAAGAGGAAGGTGTATGCCCAGTGGAAGCAAGATCAGGTGATATGGGAAGAATACAGAGATGCTGCTTGCCCCAGTAGGGAGAAAATCTGGGCAGCCAAAGCTCAACTGGAATTGAAGCTGCCAGAACTGTGGGGGACAATAAAGTTTTTAAAAATATATCAGTAGCAAAAAGGAGACCATAAATAACATTGGCCTGTTACAGGATGAAGATGGCCACCTCACAGAGACAAGGCAAACGTCTTTAATGCATTCTTTGCCTCTGTCTTCAACTCAGATGACAAACCAAGGAGGTCCCAGCACCCTGAGCTGGAGGACCATGACTGCAAGAATGATCAACTCCCAGTTAACCCTGTAGTTCAGCGCTGCTCCAGGTGCATCCCTATAAATCTATGGTGCCTGATGGGATTCATCCAAGAGTACCCAAAGAGCTGGCTGATGTCATTGTGAGACCTCCCTCAATGATTTTTGAACGATCTTGGGAATCTGGAGAGGTCCCAGCTGACTGGAAGCTGGCAAAGGTTGTCCAAATTTTCAAGGGCAAGAAGGATGACCATGGTAACTACAGGCCTGTCAGTCTCACTTCAGTACCTGGTAAACTTATGGAGAGGATTATTCTGGGAGTTACTGAAAAACATGTGATAGATAATGACTATGTTGCAGTCATTGGTCACAGCTAGCACAGCTTCATGAGGTGAAGGTCCCGCTTGACAAACTTGATTTCTTTTTTGACAAGGTAACCCACCCACTTGATCAAGGGAAGCCAGTTGATGTGATCATTTTAGATTTCAGTAAAGCTTTCAAATACTGTCTCTCTCAGGATCCTTCTGGACAAAATGTCCAGCACATAGCTGGATAACAATGTCATGCAATGGGTGAACAACTGGTTCATAGGTCAGGCACAAAGGGTTATAGTGAATGGGATGACATCAGACTAGTGATCTGTCACTAGTGGGGTTCTGCAGGGCTTTATTTTAGGGCCAGCTCTCTCTAACATCTTCATAAATGACTTGGACACAAGATTTGAAGGTATACTAAGTAATTTTGCCAACAACACTAAAGTGGGAGGAGCTATTGACTCCTTTAAAAGCAGGGAGGCCCTGCAGAGAGACCTCAACAAATGAGAGGCCATCACCAACCATATCAAGTACAACAAGGGAAAGTGCTGGATTCTGAACGTGGGATGGGACAACCCTGGATGTACAGACTGGGGAAAAAGATGTTGGAAAGCAACACCACATAAAGGGACCTGGAGGTCCTGCTTGATGGCAAGTTTAACATGAGGCAGCAGTGCCCTGGCAGCCAGGAGGGCCAATTGTGTCCTGGGATGCATCAGGCCCAGCATCACCAGCCGGTCAAGGGAAGTGATTCTCTTGCTCTGCTCTGCACTGGAGTGGCTTCACCTTGAGTCCTGTGTGCAGTTTTGGGTGCCAAACTAGAAGAAAGATATTAAGCTATTAGAGAGCATCCAAAGGCAGACTATGAAGATGGTGAAGGGTCTTGAGGGGAAGCCCTATGAGGAACAGCTGAGGTCATGGGAGAAGGGAAGACTGAGGTGATACCTCATTGCAGTCTACATCTTCCTCAAAAGGGGAAGTGGAGGGGCAGCACTGATCTCTTCTCGGGTGACCAGTGACAGGACCCAAGAAGACAGCATGAAGCTGTGTCAGGGGAGGATACCAGGAAAAGTTCTTCACCCAGAGGGTGGCAGACTATGAAGATGGTGAAGGGTCTTGAGGGGAAGCCCTATGAGGAACAGCTGAGGTCATGGGAGAAGGGAAGACTGAGGTGATACCTCATTGCAGTCTACATCTTCCTCAAAAGGGGAAGTGGAGGGGCAGCACTGATCTCTTCTCGGGTGACCAGTGACAGGACCCAAGAAGACAGCATGAAGCTGTGTCAGGGGAGGATACCAGGAAAAGTTCTTCACCCAGAGGGTGGTTGGGCACTAGAAGCCAGGGCACTGGTCACAGCCCCAAGGCTGCCAGAGCTCAAGAAGCATTTGGACAATGCTCTCAGGCACAGGGTGGGATTGTTGGGGTCTCCTGTACAGAGCCAGGAGTTGGACTCAATGATCATTGTGAGTCCCTTCTAACTCAGGATATTCTGTGATTCTATGAAAATATAAGTGCTCCTTTAAAAATGGTTCCTAAAATATTAGGTGCATACAATTTTCTTCTCGACAGACTCATTTGTGCTAGTTACTACTGGTAACCAACACAAATTAATCAAAACCAAATACAACAATGACTGGATAAGACAAAATTATTAGTATGAATAAGAATTTATTGCCTTTTGCATGCAATTGAAAAATACACATGCAATACTAACTGATGGGAAATTCCTTGGCCCAGAAGAGTGAAAATTGAAATTTTGTTAATTTTAGTATTTATGTAGATGTGTCAAGCATATTTTCTTCACTCTCTTTTTTGACATGCTCTTTAACATCAAGTCTCTTAAAACAAAGTATGTTTAATATTTTTTTAGGGTATGTACAATAGTCCTAATACAGACACATGTATATACACACACACACACATATATATATAATGATTTAGCAGTAGAAATCATTTGAATGAGAAAAACCAGATGAGGTGTCTGAACATACACTACAACAGACACTGATTTAGCTCTTGTTCAACTCCAATTTAAAAATACTTTGAAAGCATTAGGCATAGGCCATTATAACAAAAAAAAAAAAGGGGAAGTGGAGGATTAAACACCTCTATATGTACTTCTCCACCTTATTTTTTCCCTGGTATGTTTTTGTGCATTTGTCTATCTAAAGCACCCATGGGGAAGGGGGTGTTAAAAAAAATAGCAGAAATGCATTTGTGTTTTCTCAGCTATCAAAATAGCTGTCCTGGCCCATAGGCATTTAGTACTTACAACCTAAAATATATACCACTGTAAATATGAGAAACAATGCATGTATGTTTTCCAGTAAAATGCTTCAGAATAAATTATATATATATAAATATATATATACATACACACACACAATTATTTTTTCCTCCCATCTTCAACTTTACAAGACTGTCAGTCTTGTTACATCTTAAAAAAGTCTTGGTTCACCATCTTACAAGTCTGAACTTTCTCATTTTTAGAGAAGAGATCTGGCAGAAAATGAGGATTTCTGTAGATTCAACATCTCCAAGATGTTGGTCGGAAAAGACTATTCTTGCCTTTTAATGTATTTATGTAAAATGGCAGTCCTGCTCTCTGAAATTAGCCTTTCCCATGCATTACTTCACAAATCACAAGGATGTTGGTTTACTCTAAATGTTTCATTACAGAATGGTTTCTATGTGAAATGTATAGTAGCTCAAGACCTTATATTTCTGGTATGACACTTTCAGCTTTAGCCTCACAATCCATGGAAAGACTTTTCATGTGCTTATACAATTAAGGATACTGGGATTATGGCTAGCCAAAAGTAGAAATTAAATAAGATCTGTGTCAGAAAGCAGTCCTCATTGTAGGCTGTCTATGAAACTCATGCATAAAGCAGCCAAAG
Organism: Geospiza fortis; assembly: GCF_000277835.1. Lineage (NCBI taxonomy): Eukaryota > Metazoa > Chordata > Aves > Passeriformes > Thraupidae > Geospiza > Geospiza fortis. The sequence continues at coordinate 15,213 of NW_005054948.1, forward strand.
CCATGAGCAGCTCCACTGTGAAGAGGAAGAAATAGAATTGCTTTTCAGGATGTGGAAAACAAGCGAGCAGAGATGACTCCTATTTATTTGTAGAAACTCGTGTCAAGAAAGCCAAGGTCAACCTGATCAAAGTCAGACTAGAGTTCAAATAGATTTCTCTATTCTAAATGGAATGGAACAGAACTAGAACACACTATTGCCCCAAGCTGAAGACTGTTCTCAACCACATACCCAAGGAAGGGCAGATTGCTCTGTTTATATGCCCTGACATTGGTTTTACCAGATGCAAATAAGAAAACACAAAACCCGAGCTTTGAAAACATGAAAATACAAAGAAGTGCTCTTAGAGGTCTAGTTCCTAACTCCTAGTTTCTTAAGATTCTGAGTAGCATAGACAACTTGCTGGTTTTAATGTTGTGGGTTTGTTTGTTTTATTGTGAGTTTGTTTACTTCTTTTTTGGGAGGGTGGGGGTGGTTTGTTTGGTTTTAGTAATTTTAAATGCAAGTCTTTAATTTTAGTATTTCTACCAGGCTTCCGGTGCCTCAATTGTGACATTGTTTCAAGATGTTCTTCCAGTATGTGTTACTGGAAGTAATTGCCTCTTCCTCCCAGGAGGCACCAACGTGTAAATTTCATTTAGGTAGCCCATTTCATAGTTCCTCTACTTTCTCTTCCATTTATTTAAAATAATCTCATCTAACCTGTCATCTTAAAGAATGTGCCAGAGCCAGAAGAGGTTAAAAAAAAAAAAAAGATTGTTAACCAGAGGTTTACTTCCCAGATACCTCGAATTTCTCTTCCCAGGAAAGAGGATACAATAAATTACTACCAGGAAGTCATATTTCAGAGTACAACATGGAAGAATATCTTTACGCATTTTTTAATTCTCCTCACTGCCCAACATGGTTGAAATGTATCTAATTTCATTTAAAATTCATCTTATGAGTGGTCCTGGCTCCAAAACATTTGAAATCATAGTAGATTTTTTTCAGACATAAATTGGCATAAAGAACTGAATTGAAAAAGCAATTATCTGCCAGACCAACTAGATCCCTTTAAAGATATTATTCATGTTCTCTTAAATTTTGTTAACATTTGTTGGAAAACATTGTTCTGACATGCTTTCTTAATCTGAACAGCCTACCAATTTCTATTTCTGTCATCCTGATTTACAAGAAACAGTCTCCAAGAAGGTCTGTGTAATTAAAACTTGAAGGGACTGTGCTCTACCAACTTTCTATTACATTATTGATGGTAGGCAGGGAAAAACAACCAACCAACCAACCAAAATCCCACAAACTAAAACCACACAGCAGATCACATCCCAAATACTCTTTACACCTCCAACAGTTGTATTCTTGGGGAGACCATTTGTATGGCCAAAAGACTGTGGAGATATCAAAGTTTATCAGAGGCACACATGTTCCACACTTAAATGTATGTATTCAAGAAGTTTCCTCAAAGTGCTAACTGTATTTACTAAGTAAAATAAATTTTAGCCTCCTACCATTCCATCGTAACGGTCTCCAGGTCTACCTCTTCGGTCATAAGACATAAGATCTCTAAAATGAGAAAAAGCAGCAGCATATGACTCATGTTATGAGCTAGTTTATATATTCTAATTCAAGTTTTAACAATTTGCACACAATTATGAATTTCTAAATGCTTTAGCCTAGTTCTGAATGACATAAAGTTACAGAACTACTAGTCCTGATAATACTGTAGAAATAATTAAATTCAAATGCTTTCAAAATTTTCTGGTGCAATACACACTCAATTCTGAATAACTACTAGCAACATGGAGTGTGAAACAAGTCCTGGAAACATGAACACAATTCAGTAAATGTTACTCAACTTGTACAATGCATTTATGCAACAGCTTCCCCGCCACGAGGAGGTGGTGGAGGAGGAAGAGGAAGATTACGAGCTCTGCTGCCACCTCTGCCACCACGGCCTGGCGGAGGTGGTGGAGGTCCTCTGCGAGGGCTCATATCATCATAATCTCTTCTTGATGGAGGCATAGGTCGTCCCCCACGACCAGGAGGCATTCGATCAAAGCCTCCTCTTCCACGCATGGGAAAGCCTACTGGACGTCCCCTTCTATCATCAAACATCATTGTGAAGCCACCATAGTCATATGTTTCATCATAGAAATTTGGATCATAAGGCTGGGCCCGTCCTTTAATTGGAGACTAAGACACACAAAAACAAAAATAACACCCCTCCCACCAGTTAGCACTGATACAACTATATTTCATTAAATTAATATAATAAATATATAAATATGAATTTATACATGCTGAATATGTTCTTTATTTCACAATACTCATAAGCAAGGCGGGGGAGTGATATACTTTCTGAGAGCTTATCTATGATAGAGAAATTGCTGTTATCAATGGGTGGCACATATGTTTCTCTCACTTCCTCCCTAATTTAAATTTTCTTATTTTATGGATATGTAAAGCATGACTAAGTCCTTTGATACCAAAAATGTCTTCTCTCTCCAATAAGGTACACTCCAATTCTAGCAAGCAGGAATAATTTCAAAGGGTGCTAACAGTCCAATGCTTATTTTGTTACTGGAGAATAGGCAATGAATTAAAAATAGAAATGGAAAGATATAATTTTCCAGCCAAATCATCCTAACTTTCATGAATACCAATGAAAGAACAAGTTTAAGACACATTACCTCAGAGATAAGATCCAAGATAATCTTGATACATTCCACAACTCTATCAGGTTTTCCACCAATAAGCACCACTCTATCAGTGGAATGAGGACAACATTCTTGAAAGAGCTTAATGGTGGTTTGAGTATTCTGTTGAATAGAAGAAAAGCAACCCCCAAAATTCTCAAATAGAAGTATTTTAAACAATTTTATGAACTTATTGAAAACAAAATGGGTAAGACACACACTAAAACATTTTAAAAGAAACGGTCAAACAAATCATTCAACTTCTAGTCACTTTAAGTGAATGCTTGGCTTCCGAGTTCTTACATCAAATTTAATCTTAAAATATTATATTTTTAATACCTGCAATGGCACCAGTTGGTATGAAATGCTAGTTAAAAATTTAGATTTTTGAAGTCTTTTAATTATGGCTCATCTACACGGTTATTTAATCAAATACAAGCAAAAGGACCACATATTCATTACAACCTTACAGGTTATATAGGCCTTCATATGTCATAAAAACATGCTTTGGATGCAAGACAGCAATGTTGCTAGGATTATGTCTATTCATCTTGCCTTTCCCTCATTCCACGCAAATAGTAAGTTATGCCTAAACGGACCTGGAATTGCCTTTGATGCAATGTGAGGAAAGGACAGAAAAGAACACTCTAGATTGATAGAGACCACGAGCTTTTTAAGACAAAACCTCATTCCTTCACAAAGGAAAAAGTGGCCTTTGAGGAAGTGAAAGTTGAAATACCCAAAAACTAAACAAACAAAAACCTAAGAAAATCCCACCATACTTTTTTATAACAATATTTAAACATCTATTAAATTATCATTAAATAGCTTATGGAGATCTATTCACACTAAATAGTCTTCCTTGTCTAACACCATCGATATAACCTATTTAGCAGTTCCTGATGAATGGCATTTGAATTTAAAAAAGTATCCTTTATTTATAAAGATTACTGCTAATACACTTAAAAGCTTTATAAGTAGTTCTGGGCTCTATCACCAATTGCTACTTCATGTATGAAATATGTTCTTAAGGATCTCATAGATCATAGATGAAGTTTACACTCACAGCATATGAACATAAAAAAATATTTTGTTTATAGAATAAAAGCAGAATCTGAAAAGAATAGGAAACAGTACCTCTCTGAGTTCTTTGATTTTAGCACCCTTGACACCAATAATTCCTCCTGCTAGACTTTGGTGAATTAGAAGTCTTAATTCACAGTCAAAGTCACTACCTTTGTAGTGCTGGTACTGTAAGATGCATACAAGAATAAAATATTAGTCAGGGGAAAAATAATTGAAAAATACAAATACTAATTTTGATTTTCTTTAAGATTTTTCTCCAAACATCATGGTATGACTTCATTTACTGCTGAACTGTAATACTGTATTTACTATTAAAAAAAAAATCACATTTTTAAGTAATTTGCCTCAACACAAGGTGATGTCAAATAAGCTTTATTTATTTTATTATTATTGCTGTTGTATAGAATTTTAATATATCCAACAGCGCAACACACTTGATTACAATGCAAAGGCAGAATGGAAATTACAGTAGAGCTACTTTAAATTGGGAACTAGTCAGGAAACAGGTGGTTTGAAGGGAAGGAGGCTGTTCCAAATATTATTCTTCTAAGAAATTTTCTCTGTCCCCTATTAAAAAAATGCAAGCACGTACATTGAGAGCTATAGGTCTTCTTTCAAAAAAAGGCTAGGTTTTACTTTTTATTTTAATATATTAAAAATAGGACACAATCATCTAGAATTATCTTGTTTTAAAATCTAAATTTATACCTCTGAAAAAGAAACAAACCTAAGAGACATACCTCTTCCAAAGTAGGGATAATCTTCTTCAAGATTTCTCCAATTGTCTCTGTATCTGCACTTATACTCAAGATACTGTTAAGAGGCCATAGTGTCAGAAAACATAGAGAAGGTGGAAAGTAGCAGAAATAAGTTTATTATTCATAATCATACACAAAATTCTAACAAGACTGACTACACCGAAGACCTTACAATTAATATTCTCCATTTAAAGTAAACCTGTTCACTGGATTTACAACACATGCATCTTTGTTTATGTCCAATACATATGCATGATGAATATAAGAATTTAAGGCTAGGCAGGTCTTGCAGAGAGTGCAAGAGAACTCACGAAAGCTTTTGGAAGGGCTCAGACAGATTAACCAGGCAAGAAATCGACGCAAAACTTAAAGTATGAGTGAATATTCATTTTCCCTGCCACCACTAATTTAGTATACCCTTAACATTACATTGGTAAAACTAGCACACCTTTTTTATAGAAAAGGTGAGGATATGTAAGTAGCCAACATTATATCTGGAGTAAGGTTGAGATACCAGTTAGAAATTAGATTACTAATGGGCTCTGCAAAAAATGCAACATAAATACAAGGGGGAAAACCCCAAAACAAAACAAAAAACCAACCCCACAAACAAACAAAAATATAACACAATGAGAAGTGAAGAAAAGTGAACTAGAGTTAGTATTTCAGCAGAAATAATTATGAATGGACAATGCTGGGGGGAAGAAAGGTGGGCCACAAAGACCAGAGCAAGAGACTCCTGAAACAATTTGATTTATAATACAGTAAATATACAACACTTGAAGCTGTGCTCTTTCAATTGAAATAAAATTAGTGGATTGTTTGGGTGGCCAACTCACGTAAAAATTCAGTGACAAAAAGACTTAATGGGGAAAATAAGACAGCAAACTTTTAAAAAAACAATACACGGTCTATAAGGGGATACTATTTATATCAAAGGCAGGTAATAAAAGACATTTCTCTCTTTCTAATCAGGCAGTGAGGCATAAACTGTTGGGACATACCGCTCGGGGCCACTGCTGTCTGGGACTGAAACACTGGCATTGTACTGCATTGGTCATTGGCGTTCGTGGATGTTGGCATTGGGCATGGGCATTCAATCAGTAGTTGTCAAGTATGGTACCCGTTTGGCAACAAGCACATTTTTGGGCATAGCCAACCAGGGTTTTCACATGGGCGTTCAGGGGCGGATAGGCCAACGTCATGGTGGGCAACGCAGGGGCAAGTCGATCCAGTACATGGGTAACGGAGATATATGGCCAAAAAAACAAGGAGAGGGAAAAGGGGGAAAAGCAATAAATTTTAATTTAATACAAACTATACTTATTACTTTCAGCTAATGAAGCAAGTGTAAATTGCTTTGAAGACTAACACAATAATGGATTGCTACATCAAATGTGACTTAACAGTATGGATCTTCACAAGTTATGTTATCCAACTAAACTACATTTTACTTTTAACAATGATGTTTCAGTAGCAGGCTAGCTCATGAAGGTAGACACAAAAACTGTTGAGATTCATATTACTGAAACCTTGAGAAAGTTGGGAAAGGTAGTATTCCAGACCAGTTAAATTATCTGGAGTAAAGTGATGTGTTTATTTACTTAAACAAACAAAACCACTAGCTGCCAAAGTTTGTTGGCATGATTCCTGACCATTTCAGCTTAATCCTCAATTCTAGTTGCAATAGTTTGTGAACTTGGATGGAACTGATTCTGTGATGATATATTAGCAAATATTGTGTTGAACACAGTCTTGCTTGAAAAAAACTGTAGCTGATCCTAAGTACACAAGTGTAAACAAATAGAATTTAAGAAGCATTGCCAAGTTTTATAAATACATAACATTTACACTGGATGTGTGTCTAATCGCAAGAGTCAACCCACATAAAATATGAATAGCTAAGTAAGTTATGACCATTTAAAAATTCTTCCAAGTAAAATAAAATGTTTCTTTACTGTTCTATACCTGTACCTAAATCATGCAACCTTAACATCAATGGTTTTGTGCTTTATGTCCACACTGTTAAAGCAAAAACAGATGGACCGTTATGTTTTGGGATCTTTTTTAAAGGAAGTTCAAAAATTCTTTTATCGCTGCCTTAAGCCAGCCACCAGACATAGTTTTCAATAGCACTATAATGGATTCACATAAATGGGAAATGGTATAGTTACAGGTTTTAAGTTTTACCAATATTTCTAATAAGAGATGTTAACTCATGTAATTGTGTAATTTAGAGGAACCCTGTTTGAAAGCAAAGAGGTTTAATATAAACCTCTCCTCCCACATAACTTGAGCTGGGCTTCAATTAAAACACAAATTGAAAAACTAAAGTTATCGTCTCCAACAATCATTATAATTGGCTTATTAGATTATTGTTGTCTAGGTTTGAATTTCTCAATTTCTAGAAATGTATGCAATCAAGTTTTCAATGCAGTGCCCTGGAAGAATTGGCGTTAAATTAATTCAAACTCATGTTATACTCACATCTGTACGAAGTGCCTTAATATTTTTGCCACCTTTTCCAATCACTGCTCCAGCATTCTGGAAAACAGTTTTCAGAATTTACATTAGGCTAAAACAGCACAGACTGTTTTTTTGAACCAAAGACTAAGAACAATGTATCTATTTCTGCATTACCTTGTGGGGTGCATTTAAGGGTGGGGTGAGGCTTGTTTCCTTTTGAAAGGTTCAAATTAAATAAAAACAAACTGATGTGGTTTTACCATGAGGAAAAAAAAAGGTAAAAAAAATCAATGCAGAGATAAAAATACTCAGTAATATTTTTTCAATTTTAAATTTAAGTTTCTAGGCAATTCTGCCTGTATTCTCATAGAATCATAGGCAGACAAGCAGATGAATAAAAAACTGGTTGGATGATTGGTAATAGTTAATGGATCTTATTGCACCTAGAGGCTGGTAAGAAGTGGGGTACCACAGAGGTCTATCCTAGGATCTGTCATGTTTAACACAATGATTTGGGTTGGAAGGGACCTTAAAGATGATCTAGTTCCAACCCCCTCCCCCCCATGGACAGGGATGCCACTTGCTAGATCAGGTTGCTCAGGGCACAACCATGTCATAGTTAGAATATGACTGAAAAAAAACATGGGTTTCCATGCATGTTATGTAAGTCAACAGCTTTGCTAGTTTATTTGATCACTTTTTTAATGTTTGCAAATTTCACTTTCCCACTCCAAATATTTGAGCAAATGCTACTTTTGATTGAAGCCTATGTAAAACTGATCACTCAGGTAGGTACAGTCTGAAGAATGTAAAACCAATATAAACAATTGCTAATTTCTAGTTGCTAAAATCAAGAGGAATAAACTCAAGATATTCAAGAGGGGAAATTGTACAACTAATTTTTTACCAGGCTATTTCAAGAACTACATGCAAAATTATTACTTTTACTATGCAGTTCATACATGATGCTAACAGCACTAAAAATATTTTGCAGCACTCCACATAGCTTGACTATTCATTAGAAATGCCATGTAAAGGTAACATTCCCCTACCCTAAGACAAAAGACTGAATTACTTCAGACAGCACAAACATCTGCATCAACTGGAAATACTAAAGGAGATTCATAAATAGCAGTTTTACTGTTTATACTAGTCAATGAAGCAATTGCAAGCCATGAAACATTACTCTCTTATATTTCCTACTGTTAATACTGATAGATTTATTAAATCTGGAGAAATTACTAAAATCTTGAGGAAGTCCTCATCTTGCCTCATATTTAATTTACAATTAAAAGCTGATCATTCTCTAAACTGCTTGCTTTCTAAAGACTAATACATAGTCATTCCCCTGGAAACAATTATGTTCTATTCAAACATGAGAAGCGGCTTATCATTTCTATGTCTTTATTTTTTCAATAAGTACATTTTTTTAAAATCAAAGAAGTCCCATAGATTGCTACACTCACCCTTGAAAAAAATTATTGAAGATCGCAATACACTTCTACTATCATTCATGCACACAAGTATTCCTAAATAAATTTTAAATAAAGCACAAGTTCTTTCTAAACATACACTGTCACCACTGTCTTAAGCAATGGTATAAGCAGGAACATAGCAATACTAAGAGCATACTTTGCTTTGAAGCAAAATGCGCAATTCAACCATTTCATCTGTATTCCGAGACCTTTTGAAGGCCTGTTCTTCTTCCAGATCTTCTGCAGGACGTTTGCCTGTAGACAGGTCCATAGGGGGAAAACACAAATGTATATTTAACTTTCTAAGTCATGATAAAACTGTATATCAAGTTATGCACTGTATTCCCAGTGAAGCATTCCCTCCCATTAGCCCAATGCTAACTTCTGACATCTACCCTGAGCACCTATAGGACAGAAACAGGTTTTTACTTCATCAGTCTACATATCAATTAATAAGTGAAGACTTATTCAAATCTATAAACTACAGCTGAAATGCAAATTTTTCAAACTTTGTGAAAAAACAACACTGTTTACAACAGTGCTGCATCACCTACTTAGTATTTCTTTTACAACTGGGAAAACCTTAAAGCACAAAAGATTAAAAGTAGCTTGTCCAATACTGAAATACTGGTGAAACAGTAGGAAAGCAGTATTTAAAATAATTTTTAAAAACTGGCCTGAATCAATACTAATGCTCTAACTCTTCTTCACTAATTATGTCCAAAAGGTTTTTCATTTAGCTAATATTTAGAGATATTTCACATATATATACATTTCCTCAAACTAACAACTGCTATAAATTAAATACAGTAATAGATACGCCTAACAGTATCTTTACGTGATCACATTGTCCATACAAATAACTGAGCATTTAGCTATCAAATATTTTCAAATCTTTCCTTATAACTTTTAGTTACTTATACCATGACTAAAATACTTCCAAAGAAAAATTACATATTCGTGATACAAAAATTACATAAAACCACATGGGACATTTAAAAATTAAAAGATTAAATGAAGCATTTGATACAGTTAAAGCATTTCAAAACAGTTAGAAACATCAAGACTCAAAAAGTTTCCTTCCCCTCAAAATAAAATAGCCCTTTAAAAAATTTACCATTTGTCTCTGTGTTGGTAAAGGTTTCCTCCTGTTGTTCAGTCTCCATTACCCTTTATTCTTAGGAGTGAAGGTAAAATCTGTTGCAGAATAAAAAAGAGCTAGTACATTATTTTGTGGGGGAAAAGGTTAATTGTACATCATACTAATGGGAAAAGCAAGAAGAAATGCCTGCTTTTAGAGTTTACCAGGTTTATATATACTTGCAGAGCAAACCCAAGTGTTCTGGGAAGGATCAAAACCCTACTGCTTCAGAAGCCTATGAAAACAGCATAGATCAGGCTCTGTTCACTTACAGGTCTGATTCTTGCTACAACTGAAAATGAGGTTTGACCTGAGATTTTGCTGCAAAGGTTTTCCTTATAAATGAAAAAACAACAAGACCAAACACATCACTAAGAGGAGAAATAATAATCAAGTACAAAGGCTTACAGACACACAATTGCACTCTGAATTATTTCAACCTTGCTCATTTTCAAGCATTTGCTAGTTTTAAGCAATCACATTTATTGACAACGACTTTCAAATATTTCAAGTGAACAATTATCTAGGTCCTACTTTTAGGATGTTATATACCATACCTTGAATTTCCTTTTTAGGAGATGCTATGTTTCAATATGCTAATTGTTTAGTTCTAAATTTAGACTAAACAATTTAGACCAAAAGTTATAAAATTAATGTTGGTGATTAGATGTTTTCTATCAACTTACTAGCATGTCTTCCATCAATATAACAGATGAACAAAACATTACACACAAGCCACACTTGAAAAATTCTGTTAAAAAGAGCACACTATCATGTATAACCTCTGCATACATGTATGAAGAATCTCAAAAGCAGACAAACTTTTTTGACTTTGTGAAACAGGTACAAGATCTGTTTTTGCTAAATCCATGACTTAAGGATACTTGTAAAACAAATTAGAAGTCCAGGCAGAATAATTTTGCACCTTATTAAAAAATTAATTTGTACAGATACAGCCAAACAAAGAACGTTATTTTCCTTCCTTTGGATTTTATTGCTCAACTTTCACAGCCTGAACAAATGGTTGATATACATATCTACAAAGAAAAAGTGAGGTATGTTTAATTTTTTAAAGCATCCTTTTTATTATCCGTTAATTTGTAAGTTACCCTATTTTTGCAGGCTAACAGCAAGCACTGCCGGTAGGTATGCAATCTTTTACAGTCGCTACTGAGACACCACCTCCCCAGCACATGCTAGTATTTCCAGGCCCCTAACTTGAGCTAATAGAAAAAGCACTGTCTAAAGAATAGCCAAGTGTCGAAACAGACGCTGCTAGAACGCAGGGATGGGGGCAGGAAGAGAAATTTCACCAGGTTCAAATGGCTAACCCTTCCAGACCCCATTCTATTTACGACCCTCCCAAAAATTCTAGAGCTGCCGGGGGAAGAAGCGTAATATACTGTTCAGGACAAGATGCTCTCGACTAGTTCCTGTGCTCTTTTGTGCAAATCGAGTTTGCAGGATTAAATTGGCTAACGCAAAATTTTTAAAAACATCTAAAGAATAAAGCAGTCACGGACATGAGTAGAGAGTTGGGAGATGCCGGCGTGTCTCTCCCCCGCTCCCTCCGGGACTAAGGGCCCTTCCCGCCCGGACGCCTCCCCTTCCACAGCCCACGCGCCAATCTACTCAGGCTGACGTTC
>NW_005054948.1:27232-35907 GCF_000277835.1 Geospiza fortis
ACAGCTTATTTTCCTTCACCCCGGCTTAACCGATTCCCCCTACCCCACCCCCAGTGCAAGCAACACCCCCTCCGAACCGCGCTTACCAGCACCCACCACGTACAGGAGAGAAAGACGAGCAACACACATCCACCAGCACCGCCAAATGACTGGCCCAACCACCTCGTCTCCTCCCCCTGTGGGAGACCCACTGCGACCCCGTTGGGTAAGGCAGCTGCCCATCAGGGCAGGGATGGCCTCTAGTTCGCCCCGCCCTCCGTGTGCACCACGGAGAGACAGGCCTAAGTAATCACGAGAAGAGCACTATCCACCCTACACCGCTGCAGTGTGCCTAGGTTGTTTGTTTGTTTTACCTGCTTGACGGGGGCCACGAGAAGTGCGGCAAGAACAGTGGAGACAATAGAAGGCAGGCAAGGAGAGCGACCGCAGAGGTTTTTTTGAAAAAAATGGCGTCCGCGAAAACTCCGTCTTGTGCTTGTTCCCTAGTACTGGAGGAGGCGGGGCAGTGTTCTTGCGATGCTTAAAGCCGCGCGTGGCGCCACGCCTCCTATTGGCTGTTGAGTTGCGCGGTGTTTTTGGGGTTGTGTACAGAGGGCAGGTGTATTCTCGTCTTTCCTCCCACCTACAACTCAGGTGAGGGGAAGCAGGCTGCCCCGCTGGTTCTGCCCGCCCGCTCGTTCGGCACCGCCCCTGCCTCAGATAAGTGTATGGGGTGGTTCGGCTGAGGGTAGGGTGTGGGGAAAGGGGTTTGGGTTCTGGTCAGCCTGTTTGAGGAGTAGGGAGGCATGTGTCGTCCTTAATGTGACTCTGGTGGAGCGGGCCACCTCGTCTTAGCATCCATCGCTATCCACTGCAGCTAGTCGGTGTCCGCCGGGATGTGGGGTGACAGCTGGCCTTACCGCCCCCGGGGATCTTGGCAGAGGGTAGAAGCGCCAAGCTGGTGCCAGGCTGTCTAAGGACTGCATGGACGACATGAGAAACTTATCGAAATGAGTAAACAACTGGGTTATTTCCTGTAAGTAACTATACCGTTTTTTCCAAGTGGTAGAGGTTTGGGGCAAACTTAAAGGCAGAGTATTTTTTATTAGCTGCAGGTTATAATGTGAGAAGACAAAAACTTTGTGATTTTTTACTCTTCTTATACTAATTTTTCTTTGGTGTTATTCTGTAGGGAGGTTGAGTTCCTTGGTCATCCCCCTTTAGGGGATAAATAGGTTTCAAGTGCAGTTATACATTTTAAATGTGCATAGATGCTTCCAAAACTATCAAGAACTTAGAGCTTATTAACCACTGATGTTCTTGAGACAATGACCACCAAAATTTGGTGCTATTATAGACTGGGTCTCTAGATAACATTGATAGATCAGGCTAGCCTTCTGTTATCAGTTCCAAAGCTTTAACGTGATTAAAGTGTAAAAATCGCCTCTATGATACAAATACAGACCCCAGCCTGTTTATATTGTAAATGAGGCTTCTCACTTGTGCTCTTCACAGTGCTAATGACATGAGAGAATAATTTCTAATTCTGAAAGTTAGATGTTTTATTTTAAGTCTTAATAGAAACCTCACAAACAGCAATGAGTCCAGGGGTATAAACACAAAAATTTCTGATGGTTCAGTTTATCTCAAAGTAGATTTTGCTGATGATATTCAAACAAGTTTAATTGGATTTTCACTGCCTGAAATGAATATGTTGAAAAAGATACCGTTTCACATCCAAAGCTTAAGCATGGTTTAGAGAAATGTCAAGGATGACTGATAGGTCTCTGATGACTATAGAGTTGAATCCTTTTTCAGTCTAAAGCCACTGTATTAATTCTACAGGATACAGATGCAAGGCATCTAGAACAATTGAAGAATTGTTTGAATAAATAACATGCACAAACTTGTAGATTATGCATTGGGAAATATTTATGGCAAAATTTTCCCTGAAAGACTATTGAAAATTAAATTTTAAAGTTAAGTGGTATGCCTTTTTTCTCTCAAATGTTAGTGGAAAAGTGAGAGATGTCTTAGCAGGTAGGAATTTGTTTCTTATGGTGAGAATATTGAAATAAACTTTTGAACTTTTTGGGCTCGATTTAAAATATTCACGTATCACTCTTATTCTGCAAAATCCTCTATCTTCTTGACTGGTGATCTGGGTTAAGGGACTGTCAGGAAACAATAAAAAACAAATCAGGTAATTCTTACACTTTTTTCAAGGATGATTATTTAGCTGATTTTTAAGAGGTAGCTATAGGACATGACCAGCCTTGTCTTAAAGTGGTTGAGTTCATTTAAACAATAACTGTTTAGATGCAGTCACTTACAATAATGCCAGGAACCTAAAGTGTAGAGAAATTAAAATTTCCTAAATATTCATGTGAGGAAAAAAGTGTATACATAAATGGAATTAAAAGCGATGTACTTATTTAAAAAAACAAACCTAACCCCTACAACTGTTTCTAACATCACTTAATATCAGAAAAAATGATTGTATCATACAGGGGATCTACTTTTTGGCATGTTAAGTATTACTAATAATTTTGAACCCACAGCTATCCTTATTCATTAGCTCTTCCTGTTTACTAGTCTAACCTTTTCACAGTGTAGTCAAATAGTTGTTGTATTCCAAGGATGATGTACGTGTATAATTACATTGGCTTTAATTTTGGATTTTTTTAATTTCTGCTTTTAGATTGTATTAAAAAAACCAAGCTTAACAAAGTATAAATGAAAACATTTTGGTGGAAGCTCTTTAGTCACTTTCAAAGGATAATCTACACCTTACTGTGTATAGAGTATTATAACTGCGGGCTGTGGTCACAGGGAATATGTTCTCCGGCCAGCTCACTCCCTGAGACCGATCGACAGTCACAAGAGAGGCTGCCCCCGGATCTCTATGGAGACCTTCCTGGGTGGCGGTTCTTACAGGGGCTCGCAGCTCCCTGCAGCAGACGGCTGTGGCGTGCATGACACAGCAACAACCCAATACGAGGGACCGAGGCGAAGGAACGAAGGAATCAAGAGGGATCACTTGTTTGAGTTCCAAGGAAGTTTATTTCCCCAGAGGAGTCAGGGACAAGTGATAATAACTGAGGGCAAAAAACTGCTTTTTAAGGAAGGGAGGGAATAAGGGGAGGACACAACTTTTCACCAATAGGAAGGCATTAGGGCAGGGGTGCAGGGTAAGGGCTATCCAATAGAAGCCAACAAGGGGAAGGAGCAAGCCTTGCAATCCAATCTTGCTTCAAGGAAGGGATGAAGGACAGGGAGCACTCCAGAACAAAAGGCTGTGCTATCTTTGATAGACAGGGGGATTGACATACACTTGGCGGGAAAATCTTGGGGTAAACAACTCAGGACTGAACCATCAGGGAAGCCAAATGGGGTACATGGAATGAACCATTACAAACTTATAACAAGGAATATTTAAAACCTACTACAGAAGAACAAACTATAAAATAACAGACTACCAGAGTATCAGAAATGGTTTGCTTGGGTTTTGTTCTTTCCTTTTTTCCTTTCCTTGATTTTTTTTTCAAAGAATGTGAAATTGGTAGTTAGAAGAGGAGGTGGTTTGGGTTTTTTTTTAAATTTTTTTTATTGGACCGTATCTTCTTTGGAAGCCTTTTCGTCATCCAAATAATATATGTTAGACCATGGGAAAAATGGAGGGAAGTAGAAGAGGAGAAAACTTTGTAAAGCATGAGTATTTAAAGGCTTTATTTCATACAGGTAATAAATTATTAATTCCTTGGTCTCTTACCTTGTCCTCCCTTTTCTTTCTCAAAAGAAAACCCAAGCAAGCCATGACTGTGCAAGGCATCTTTGGGTTATTTTCTGAGAGGCTGTATTGGGTCTGGCTGGGATGGAGTTAACTTTCCTCATGGTGCTGTGCTTTCTCTTTGTAGGGAGAATGGTATCCATGACTCAGGCATGTTTTGGCTACTGCTAAGTGGTACTCACACACCATCAAGGCTGTCTCTCCAACCTTGCCCTGCCCCCAAAGGCTGATAGGCTGGGAAAGGGTTAGGAGGATATTGAAATATGATCCCAATATTACCGGATGGAACGTGCCTGGGCTCGTCTGACCCTTGCTGCTTGACCAAAGGTGGCAGCTGTGGTGTTTCACCTCAGAGACACCTTTGACTAGCTGTATGTTGCAGCTAGGCACTTGGATTGAGTCCAGGCAAGCAGGAACTCAGGTTTTACCTCTGATGGAAAGGCTTTAGGCGAGGTGAAGAGGAAAAGGAGACGGATTCTGACGGAGGGTTAATCCAGAATTTTATTCCAGGGTCACAGATCTCTGAATCTTGGTAACAGCTCCAACAGAATGCCGACCGCATGGTCTCAGTGTCCTTTTAAGCTCGGGGAAAGGGGCAGGGGAAGGGGTAGGTGTGCCACCCGCCAGGTAGGAAGGGGGGAAGGCTCAGGGGACAAATGACACTTGGCTAGGCCAATGATCCCAGGGCTGAGGGGCATCTTTTGAACTTCACCAACCAGATGACACCCTTGCTGGAATGTTAAGATTCAATTCACGGACAGCACTTAGCAAGGGGGCAAGGGGGAGGGGAAAGGAGAGGTTGGCACACCTGAGGGACTGGGATAGGTGAAACAGGATATTGCTTCACACCACAACAGGAGGGGACAGAGCCAGGCCAGCTGACCCAAAAAGACCAAAGGGATCTTCCATACCAGATGATGTAATGATCAGAATTAAAAGTGAAAAGGAAGGGAGAGGGGCATTTTTAAGGTGTTTGTCTTCTGAAGTAACTGCTATGCATAGTAAAACCCTACTTCCAAGGAAGTGGCTGGACATCACCTGCTCATGGGAAGTAGAGAATAAATACTTTTGTTTCCTTTACTTTGGCATGCAGCCTTTGCTTATCTTCATTAAACTGCCTTTATCTCAACCCAGAGGTTTCACCATCTTATTTTCTCCCCATCCAGCAGAGGAAGGAAAGTGAGAGAGTAGCTTGGTGAGCACCTGGCTGTCAGTGAAGGCTAACCCACCACAGAGGGTGTTAGTCTGTGCATGATTTAGAACTGTAACAGAAAAAGCTTTTGTCTGGTGAGAGGTTTGATTTCTTTAGACTTGCTTCCATTTGGCTGGACATCCAGCAAGGTTTATTATTCTTCAGTTATTAGCTATAGAGTAGAATAGTTCAGTTAGAAGGAACCTACAACGGTCCTCTAGTCCAACTGCCTGACCACTTCAGGACTGTCAAAAAGTTAAAGCATGTTCTTAAGGGCTTTGTCCAAATGCCTCTTAAACACTGACACACATGGGGCATTGACCACCTCTCTGGGAAGCCTGTTCTGGTGCTTGACAACCCTCTTGGCAAATAAAGGCTTTTTAATGTCAAGTCTGAACCAGGTGCAGTTTGAAGCATTCCCACACATCTTGTCACTGGATACCAGACAGCAGAGCTCAGCACCTGTCTCTGCTTCCTCTGCTTCTCCTCTTCAGGAAGCTGCAGAGAGCCATGAGGTCACTCTTCAGCCTCCTTTTCTCCAAACTAGACAAACCCAGAGCCCTCAGCAGCTCCTCATAGGACATTCTTTTCAGCCCTTTCACCAGCTTTGTTGCCCTCCTCTGGATGTATTCAAGCACCTTCACATCCTTTTAAAATTATACAGCCCAGAACTGCACACAGTACTCAAGGGGAGGCCAAAGCACTGCTAGATACAGAGGCAATAATCACCTCATTTGGCCAGCTGGTTATACTGCATTTAATGCACCACAGAACATGGTTTACCCACTTGGCTACCAGGGCTCACTGCTGCCTCCAATTGGGCCTGCTGTCAATCAGCACCCCCAGATCCCTTTCTGCAGGGCTGCTCTCCAGCCATTTGTCTCCCAATCTATAATTGTGCCTGGTGTTTCTCTGTCCCAGGTGCAGAAGCTGGCATTTGTTCTCATTAAATTTCATGCCACTGATAATTGCCCAATGCTCCAGTCTATCTAGATCCCCCTGAAAGGCCTCTGGTCCCTGGTAAGAGGCACTAGCACACTTGCTAATGGTGCATTCAACTCCTGCATCCAGATAATTGATAAATATATTGAACAGAACTGAGCTTAGAATTGAGCTCTGAGGAACACTGCTGGTGGCCAGTCACCAGCCATATGTAGCCCCATTTGTTACAGCCATTTGAGCCCTGCCCTTCAGTCAGTTCTTCACTCAGTGCTGTGTGTACCTGCTCATACCACAGTTGGACAACTTCTCCAGAAAGATGCTGCAAGGGTCAGTATCCAAATCCTTCCAAAAATCAGAAAAACTGCATCTACCACCTTCCCTTCATTCTACAAGGCAGGTGACTTTATTGTAGAAGGATATTAGATTAGATAGACAGGCTTTTCCTTTTGTGAACCCATGTTAACTGTGCCTGATGACTGCATTGTCCTTTACATGTCTTTCAATAGCACCCAGTATGATCTTTTCCATAATTTTTCTAGGTACTGGGGTTAGCTTAATAGGTCTGTAGTTTCCTGGGTCTTCCCTCAAGCCCTTTTTGTAAATTGGAATAATGCTGGCTAGCTTCTAGTCAGCAGAGACCTCCCCAGACTCCAAAGACCTTTGGTCAGGGTCCTGCTGATCAAGTGGGGTCTTGCTGTAACATCCACTAGCTCTTTCAGTACTCTGGGATGAATCCTATCTGGCCCTATGGACTTATGAACACTCAACTGATACAGCTGGTACATTTTCAGTGTGCACAAATGGAAAGTCACTGTTCCTGCAGTTGTGGTCCTCCAAGTCAGAGGACTGGGCAGCCCAAGATCTATGAATGTTGGTGAGGATGGAACAGGGAAGCCTTATAAATATGATTGCCTGGCGAAAGATTTCGGGAATATGAAAACTATAAGTGAGATTGGAATGAAAGCAACCTTTGAGATCTCCTTGTTACTGAACACCGGGAAAACAATGGTGTGGCCGAGAAGGTAATCCCCTTGTTGATGAAACAATACCCTCTGCTTGCAGGCAAGTCCAAGGGTCAGAAGCAGACCCTGCCTGCTTAGCAGGAGGGGTCCAAATGTTGTGGTGTGTGGTGGTGGTGTTCTAAGTTGTATTACAGTCTGTTTTATAAGTTGTAGTTTTGTTACTCAAAATGGTTCCAGTATTTCATAAGATGGTTCTCTCCCAGACCTCCTCCACCTGCTCCCTCGTGCAGTTATCTGTCTGTCACAGGTTTCCATAGTAACTCCCGCCTTTTTGTATCAATTGTCATGTCCATCTATAATCCCCACCTTGTTTTTCTCATTATCTCGATTTCCCCTCTCCTGTTACTTTGGCAACCCACCTGCCTGTCATTTTTCTGCCCACTCCCCAGCCCCAGAAACTTCTACCCAGGGCAGCGCCCCTGGGGGCGGATCTGTGGCAGTTCGCTGCAGTCTCCCTCCTGACCCGTACCTTCCTCTCCTAAATAAACCCTCCCTGCTGCGACGAACTGCTGCCTCTCTGCCTTGTCCTTGCTGCTTTCGCTAGCTAGCTGCCGCTTCCCTGCCTTCCAGGGGGACGCAGTCCTTCACCCCTGCCGTGAAGGAGCTCCCCTAGCCAGCCGTTAGCCTCAGTCGCTCCCCGCTCGGAGCGAAGGCTGAAGTGGCCACGCGGCTGGCCCAACCAGGCTGTGGCGTGCATTTGTGGACGTGCCGGGCTCAGCGACACGCGCAGCAGCATCCAAAGAGTAGTTTTTAGGGTTTAAAGTGTAACACAATATGGTAATGTAGTGATTCTTATAGGCTGTATATAAATGCTATAGGATTTGTATCTTGTACTACATTGGTTAGTGAGAATCAGAATATTCAACACAGAAGATGATTTAATGTATTGTAATGTGAACTTCGCTCTCTTTACTCCTCTCTTTTCGCCACTTCTGCTCTCGCTTTTTTCGCTCTTTTTCGCTCTCTCATTGCTCTCTCTCTCCCTTCTTTTCTCGGCCCTGCTCTGAGCTGCGGCTGGCAGCTCCCAGCAGGGCTCTGTACCCACGCCCTTGCAATAAACTGCATGTCCACGACCTAGCCTCAGGGATCTCTCGTCTCCGTCCATCCCGACCGTGCTGGGGACCCTCAACCGCTCCTACAGACGAATATTATTAAAGACTTATCATTAAATATATTCACTCTCAAATTGTAAAATAAGGCAGTGACTAGACCAAAGATGTGGTAAGATTCCAAATAAATTAGGCTGGCCCAACCAGCTTGAGGATTAGCCTAATCCTTCCAGATACCAATTTGGCCACAGTGATACATGTGTTTATAACCCAGTAACATGTTTCTTGTTGAATGAAGGTAACATCCTAAGAAAGCAACAGTTAATTGTAATAATATAATCTTAAAGTACCAGTTAGGAATATTAAAGGACAAAGGGTTTCCAGTCTAGGACCATTACTGTGATTTCACACTTCAAAAAATATAATTTTTTCGGTCATATCAGAAGGAGAATCTTCACAGAAGTTGAGTATGGAGCACTTTCAGATAGAACATTAAATATAACATTTATAAAGAAATATAACCCCATTTCTTAATATCTTTTGTGTAGGATGCATCACAAGCTGATTTGTTATATACCCTGCACCAGCACCAATCCCATGAGCAGTTGTATGAGGTGTCTCAGCCCTGCCTTGGAACTACCTCTCTGCCCAGCTCTGCTGCCCAAAGGTGGCCTCTGAGCACTTGCATTCCAGAAAATTCT
>NW_005054948.1:36154-36970 GCF_000277835.1 Geospiza fortis
GGGAAGGTGGGGCAAGAGACAATGACCACTCACCCTAGTGTTCATGTGGCAACAGAGATTTTATTTCCCAAGCCCTCTCTTATATAGTGCATTTGAATGACACAGTCTGGATGCTCTAATTGGTTTGAACTCCACGCCCCTTCAGGTTCTGGCCAGTGAGATGCCTGCAGCCTTGGGAAATATTTGATTGGACAAGACCCCTGTCAATCACGGTAACATCTCACCCTTCTTGTCTATAAAATTTTGCGAATTGCTCTCTGTCACCCATCTGCAAGGGCCCTTTGCAAACAGGGTGACAGAGGACAGCATGGGTCTAATTTGCACTGGAGCTGCAGCATTCACTTCCAGGACCTCTTAGGGGAGAATTCAGGCCACAGGCATTATGCTTATTGGTTACAAATTACAACTTATCTCTAAAAGCAGAAAGCTATTTAACCCTTAACCCATTTCACACTTAGAGAAAAACCCAAATATTAAAAAACAACCTGTAACCCATTTATCCCTTGAAGAAAAACCCAACTCCCAGAAAACAATCTGCAAACAGAAAAACAGTTTGTAAACATAAGAAATAATTTGTAAACAAATTGAGTCCTTATATTAACTCATGAGGTAGGTGATCATTTGTGATCTCATAGGGTTATTGTACTGTTATATGATTTATTGTAAGACATGAGAACATCATACTAATTAAGACTCAAAAGAGGGGGATGTACCTTCAACCTTTTTTCTTTGTATAATAAATAAAATTAGGAACAAAACATGGAATTTGAATACTATTACTTAGGGGGTAATGTTGCGCGGAGAGAAAAAAAACTC
>NW_005054949.1:0-4673 GCF_000277835.1 Geospiza fortis
TGACTATAATTCAAAGGGGTTTTAGACATTTATGTAAATATTATAGACATGAACCCTTGATGTTGGCAGGTTTGTACAGATCAGACGTGAAATTTTGTCCTCTTGAGAACTCATCAGTTAAGAGGTGCCTTAGGTAGGAAAAAAATCTTTCTGATGCTAGGCTGATATATGACCCAGTTTTTTTTTTTTCTCTGAAGGCCAGTTTGAGAGAATCTGCACAAAAATTTATTCCATGTTAAAAATTTCTATATAACTCTTCTAAGTACACACTGAATGCTTTTGAATAGTTATTTATACGTATAAAACATAGTATATCATTCCAGTTTTTAAGTTCATTGTGATGTTTCTGTGTAACATTTGAGTTTTCCCCTGTTTTAGTAGTATCTCCTAAACTTATGCCATGAAGGAAATTGAATTTTTGTGGCTGATCTTAAATCAGTGAGAAAATATTAAGCAAGATGTGCCCCCAAAATAGATACATGAAAACTTCCAGTAGATATTTTCTCCTAGTCTGGTACTGTTCCAACAGAAATCTCAATCATTTCCAGTTCCTCAACTTCAGTAGTGTTATACATTCTGGTGCCAATACCCATATTCACAGACTTTATTTAAAACTTCCCATGAAGAGATTAAATATTTGACTAATACTATTCATTCTTCTCCAAAAAATGTACTAACTTTTAAAATTTAGCATGAACTTTCTCTTTGAAACCCTCATAGAATTTTATGGTGTTTGGAGGTTTTATTCCCACTTGCCTTTTTGCCTGTGTCATTTTCTGTAAAAATTAGTTTTGAAGTACTTTGGAATATTTAATCTGGACTAATAGACCTTTGTTTATACGGCTCCTTCCCATATGCACCCACCGTTCTTTTCTCATACATTTTTCATGATCTAGGCAAGCTCTCAAATATTTTTTAATATTCTTCAATTATATAATCCTGTTATAATGGCATCCTTACTTTGACAGACTTAATAAGATTAGTTGTTACAGATCTGATGTGTCATGTGTCACATCTTTCAGAAGATATATTAGCTGATTATTACATCTTCCACAACAGAACTACATATTCTGTTTTGATGCTGTTATGATATAGTAATTCCCATATAACTTCCATTACTATTTTTTCCATTCACTTTCTCAGTCTTGTCCACTTTAAAGCACTTTTCAGGCCTCACACATCTTAAATTTTACCTATTTATTACAAAAACATTTCAGTTAACATATGTTTGTCCTTAAAATACAATATGTTTTTTCTTGTAGGATAGTTATGTATCAAGCTGGCAGTAGGATGGAATAACTTCAACAAAGTATACTACACTACACATTGGTGGTGCAGTGTATATAAATACTTCTGGATTTAGTTAATCATTGAGAATGTTTTGGAGTGAAAATTTGGTATTTGGGCTTTCAATTCAAGTCCCAGTTTAGGTGTTACTGCATTACTGGAATCAGACATCTCATACTGGTTGTTCTTACATCTTTACTCATTTACTCATTTCTTAATGATAATGAGAAAATGGTGATTTTTATTTGGTTGGGTTTTTTTAATGGAATATGTATCTCATTGGTGACATATAAAAAACGTCCTGAAAACAAGTCTGTGTTATCTTGTTTCTTCTTACCTTAAAAGAAAAATATGTTGTTAACATAAAATAGCAACATATTGTCATGTTTTCCCAGTTGGAAATTGAGCACCACAGAGCCACTCACTCAACTCCCTTTTCTCCTCCTCACCCTGGTGGAATGAGGAGGGGAATCAAAAGCAAAACTTGTAGGTTGAAATAAGAATAGTTTATGAATTAAAAATAAAGAAACATACAATAATAATAATAACGATGATGATGATGATGATGATGATGATGATGATGATGATGGAAAGGGGAATAAAAGCAAGCAAGTGATTCACAACACAGCTACTTACCCACTGCTGACCTATGCCAGGCCCTATTCCTGAATGCAGATGGGCCTCCCTTCTGAGTGACTTCTCCAGTTATATACTGGGCAAGATGTTCTACGCTTGTTGTAGAATATCTCCTTGGCCAGTTGGATTACTTGTCCCAGCTATACTCTCTCCCACTTTTCTTTTGTGTACTTCCTAAATGGCAAAAAAACCCCAAACAAACAAAAACTAAAACAAAACAGCGCAACAAAAGAAACAAAAAAACCCCAAACAAACAAAAAAGTCCTTGACAGGATAAATCCAACTTAGCAAAAAGCCAAAACATCATTGTATTATCAGCATTATTATCACTATGAATCCAAAACACAGCAATGTATCAGCTACTGAGGAGAAATTTAAACTATCCCATCTGAAATCAGGACACACATACACTCAAAAAAACCCTTTACTTGGTAAAACCATCTTGGTAGTTTACTACAGTAAACTTCTGGAGATATGTTTACCTAGATATGACCTGTTGCATGATGTTTTATCAGATCTTTGCCTGCTCTCAAGCAGCACTTGTTACAAAACCTGTCAGCTGTGAAATTATACATTTTTTGTCATGCGAGTGATAGCTTTGGAAGAGTTTCAGGTTGAAAACACCACCTGCTCATGAAGACATAATTCAGACTTCTTGCAAATGTATAAAACCACTGATGTAGCTGTAAGATGTATCTTGTTGTGACTGTCACATCATTCACTTTTTAAATGTCAAACCTGTCATGTTTCTTGATTGAAGCACTCTTAATGTAAAATACCTGATTTTTTTTCCAGTTGTTCAATCAAGACAAGGCCATGCCAGTGAATATTCGGCTTCTTAAAATATCACCTAGAGAAAACAGTAACAGGTAGGTCTTGTACCATGCTCTCCATATTTTGTCTCTGTTTACAGATGTATCCCTCAGAGGAGTCACATTCTATGTATTTTAAATCTGCCTCCATGTGATGGAAATGACACAACACAGTGGTTTTTCAGCTAGCTCCAAAACAGACTTGAACTGAGGACATTTTAGTCAAGATACATAAAAGCATACTGCACGTGAATTTGTGCTGGAGTTCTACCAGTATTTTTTAAATTTCAACACAATTTGAATAGGAATACATTAAAAATTGAAAGTAAAAGTATAGGGGTCCCTCTTCACTTTTTGGCTTTCTAAGGAAGATATTTTGTGTTCCCTGTTAGGGTGCCAGCTCGCAAAAAAAGAAAAAGAAAGAAAAAAAAAACAAAAAGAAACACAAAAGAAGGTAAAATTTACTGAAGTACTGCAGAGACCACATAAGTCATGTCAGGTAAAGACAAACACTGTAGAAGAATGTGATAATTTCTGGGGGATATTTAAGGTAGAAAATAATCAGAGGAAATCTATGGATTCAAGGCAGTTATGAAGGGCCAAAAAAGTGATTAGAGGAATGGAGCAGCACTACTAAAAGAGAGAGTTGGACTGTTTAGCAGAAGAGAAGGCTCCAAGGTCACTTTGTTATGGTCTTTCAGTATCTAAAGGGGCCTACAAAGAAGCTGAAGAGTGTCTTTTTACTAGTCTGTGCAGTAATATAACAAGGTGTGATGGCTTTAAATTGAAAGAGGGTAGGTTTAGATTAGATATTAGGAAAAAATTCTCTATTCTTAGGGTGGTGAGGCACAGAGAGAGGTTGCCCAGAGAAGCTGTGGATGCCTCATCCCTGTAAGTGTTAAAGACCAGGTTGGATCAGGCCCTAAACAATCTGATCTAGCAGAGGGTGTCCCTGCCCATTGCAGAGGGATTGACACTAGATAATCTTTAAGGCCCCTTTAAGCAAATACCGTGCTCTGATTCTATGATTCGAAGACAATGATGTCTCTGAGACAGGTATATGTATAAAACCACTTTTTATACATTTATACATTTTACATATTTAAACAAGGGGTAAAGGAAAGTTACAGCAGTGAGGGTTTGGTATTCACATTAACATTTATTAACTCATTCATTCGTCAGAAAATTGGTACATTTTTCTTGCTGAAATTCTTCAAAGAATGGAAAAACATTATTTTAACAAGTATCCTTTTTTTCCCTTTTATTTGTTCTAAGTGCTGTAACTGACACTACCTCCAGTAACTCCAAGGCTGGGATTTCATCATGCCCAGGGAGCCAGGGTCTCTGCTTAGACTGGGAGGTGTTTGCAGGTTCATTTGGTAGAAAACCTGAGCATGTATCCCAAGGGCACACACATATGTAACTCTCAGACACACAGGTCTGATTGCACATACTGCCTCAGACATGGCACTGCTGCCAGCAGCACCCAGATGTAGAGCTCCCACTAACACAAGTACAGCACAAGTACAGACACCTAACAGTGTCTTGGTTGGGATTGTAGGTCACTAGTGAATGTATGCGCACACACACACACATACACACACATACACATACACACACACACACACCACATCTGTCACTCTCCAGTCACAAGAACATGCACATTCCGCCACATGGATCCCTTGTGTACTGATATTGCACCTCTGTCCACCTGGTACCTGTTCATGGATCCTGGGACCCCTTAGTTGCCCCACAGTTCCCTGATTCACAGCCCTGCTGTCTGACTGGTGCCCCTGCCTAGTACCATGGTTAGTGGAGATCCTTGTCTCCAATCCCAGCAGCCAGCACCAGGCACCTGGCAGTCAGCCCTCACTCACCTGGCCTGCCTGCAGTTGATTTTCCTAAAACACACCATGTAACAATCCAGTTGAGGCCAAA
>NW_005054949.1:5038-6300 GCF_000277835.1 Geospiza fortis
CAGTAAATTTCTTTAGCATCTTCAGGTGAAATTTCCTATGTTCCAGTTTCTGTCCATTGCTTCTCATCCTATTGCTTAGAACCAGTGAGAGGACCTTGGCTACATCCTCTTGGCACCCTCCCTTCAGATATTTCCATATCTGATAAAATCACCTAAGCCATTTGGTTCTTACACTTGTACAGGATAACAGATGAGGTGCCACAGGGAGATCTGCCACAGGATTTAAGGAGAACTCAACTGCAGGGCTGGGAGATAAACCTGCTGATGGGCCATGGCCTGCACTCAGCTGGACCATTCCATACACAGCCTTGTCTGCGCCTTACCCCATTTCTCCTTCCCACCTCCTTCCCTGCCATGCTCCCTCCTAAGTCATGTGTGGTCCCACAGACACAGTCCTTGAATATCACAGATCCCCATGTGCTTGTTTCCCTCTTATGACTGAAAAAGCCCAGGCTGTTCCTCTCCAAAGCTGTACTTACAGATTCTTAATGGGCCTTTGGCTTGTAACTGAAGGCTTTTTGTCCATGGTAATGACTCTGCTGTCTCTTGTTGGCTGGCTTTGTGTCTCTGTGTCCTCTTATTTACCATTTCCACCTTTATTTATTATACCTTTTTCACTGAAGAGGTCCTTGATGGGATGACTTCCATGAAGAAGATGCTCTCACCTTCCACATATGCTTACAGTCTGCCCTGCTAAATTTCTTTTCTTTCATGAATAATGAAAGATAGAGATATCCTTTCAAGTATTGTTCAGGAAAAAAACCCCACATTTAATAATAACAACAGTAATAGCAACAATAAAAAACCAACAAAAAGGAGGAAATTGAAGTAAAATGTAATTCAGAACTTCTGGAGGAGCCACTAGTGAAACCCTGTTTCTTACAAAGCTGTTGACAGCTTTGCCATTGATTTTATTAGTGTTATGACTTCAAACAGTGTCTTTTGCATGGGATGTTAATTAAATGTTTCTGGGCTTGGAGAAAACAGAAGTGAAATGTAATATAAAGAGTTATGCCTTGATGGGATGGCAGGTTGTTTCAGTCTACTTCAAACCTTCATATTCTTTCCTCACTCTTTGTGACATTCAAAGTATTCATGCATGTTCAAACAGTATTTCCCTTTGTAATGATTAACTCAATTTTATTTCTGAACCATTAAACAAAAGTTTTCTTTTGCATATACCTAATGATTTTGTTACATGGATGTCCTATCAGAAGATTAGTTGAAAAGATTAATGTGGAAGAGCAATCTTTTCTTTCTTT
>NW_005054949.1:7066-36965 GCF_000277835.1 Geospiza fortis
TCCTTCCTTCCTTCCTTCCTTCCTTCCTTCCTTCCTTTCCCTTCTTTCCTTTCTTCATGGGGAGACCTAGAAGGCAAATTAGAGACTGCCCTTCCGCTGTCTCTCTGCCTGAGGAGTTACAGCACGACTACACAGGAGGCTGGTCTCTCTCAGCTCTTTCTTTAATGTTGAAGAAACCAACCTTCTTTGGAAGTGTGCATATCGGGGTGTCCTACACTCCTACACTTCTGCTGAGCAAAATGAAATCAGTGGTACCACTTCCATACAAGGTAAAGATATTGCTCATTGGCCACAGGAAATACAGGAGAAAGCATTGTTGATACCAAAGGGGATCCTTATTAGTTAGGTGATTATTGTAACATACCCAAAGGATTCCCTGCTGCCTTTTCATTGTTAGAGATAATAATAGACAGTTCTGATGTCTTTGGATTTTGGCTCACAAAGAATTCTTTTGTCTTTGTCACCATTTCTGAGTGAGGCTGTAATTTATGCTTTTGTCATTGTTAGACTGGGGCTTACTTTCCCTCTGCATTACATCTTTTGTATTCAGTTCTTCAATATGAAAAAATTAGAAGAGAAAGGAGATTCAGATCTTGACTCCTGTGGTGCAATTTACTCGCTCAGAAATAGATAAAAGTGCATCTTTTTTTCTATATGCACAATTAATCAGGAGTTTCTATTGCCGAAAGGTTGCAGTGATGCAAGGAAATTAGTAGGATTTAAAGATATTTAAACTTTTTTCAAAACTAAAATAATATTTTATAGAGGCTTTTAAGAAATTTGAAGCTGTTGTTTAAAACACAGACCAGATATGTGACTGCTCCTTATGAGGTTGAATTACATCTTACCTGCCTGTAAAAGGGTTTTCTAAACTTGATGTGGATCATATCATACTGATTGAAACAGTTCTTCTAAGATATGGTTTTAGACAGATATCTAGTCAAATATAGCATTTCTTTAGTTCTTAAGAAATTCTTCCAGAAAATGCATTTAAGACTAAACCAGTGGAGGCTGAATGTAAGCACTAATTAAATTTAAAAAAATTATAATAAAAGATATAATGCTTCTATGTTATAAAATATCTCTAGTTCAGATACCAGTGGCATTACTAAAGTTCAAGTGGTTCCAATTAAATTCTAGCCCAAGCTTTTAAAATTAAAACTGTAAAGAGAAATTAAATTGTACGAAATGATTGTTGTGTCTTAGTTTTTTATGAAAAGGCAAGTCACAGTGGATACCGGTATTCAACACACAGAAGTCCTCAAGTTTTTAATTTTTGAAGACATGTTGAGATGGAATGGAGGATACATTGTTCTCTGATGCTAGTTTTGCTGTGGAATCTGCAGGTCGTTCTTGCCTTGGCTAGCTAATTCTGTGAAAGTGGAAGACAGGTATATTTGTATACATACAGCCCAGAATGAATGAGGGCTCTGTGCCTTATGTCCTAATATTTTAATTACTTTCTGTCCACAGTGCTGTGACCCCCTCTTCTCTGCCTTCAGTAGACAGAATAAGTTCTGTTTGAGTGAGAGATGAATAAGTGGGAATGAAGTTAGTGAAAGTATGAGGTCAGCAAAAATACAAAAATATTTTTCTTGTACTGTTAACTGCACAATATAGTTAGCTCAGTGATGAAAATGAGACTGAGTGTTACTTAGGAAATTTTAATTAGTATTTCATTCCCCTTCATTAAAAGCAATATAAGCACATAAAATAAAGACAGAACTCTCTGAAAAATGTTAAAGAGAGTTGTGATGTTATTATTTAAAATATCGCACAAAATCATATTGTGTACTTTATGTTCAAATTATATTATCCCCTGAATATTATATATCATATATTTTATGTTATGAATCACATATATGTTACATAATTTTTATGCTGTTTTGTATCTTCTACACATATTTCTGTCACTCCTCTGCTTTCATAAAAAACAGTGACAGTAAAAATTATTCTGACTTCATAAAATAAACACTTCTCCAACAAAGAGAAATATCACAGAATCATCTGAGTTGAAAGGGACGCAGAAGCATAACCACATCCATCTCTTAAGAGAGTGACCCGTAATAGGATTGAAGTCACAATATTATTAACACTATGCTCTGACTAACTGAGCTAATCTCAGGGTCATAATTTTCCTTGTTTATTTTTGTATTATCTGATAATTGTTGCATCCATGTAAAATCAGAGATAAAAGTAATATTATCATAGTGACACTGACTTGTGTCATTTGTGGTACAGAAAAAATGAGGTTGAGAGACCTTGAATTCAGTGATGCTAAAGAGAATCTCTCAAAACTGTTGTCCCATCCTCTCATGCCCCAGTTGCAGAATGCAGCTCCTTACTGAAACTCTAACATACATTAGGGTCACGAGAAAGGGAACACCTGGGTTCAAAAAACAGCAGTGTTTGAAAGATCTTCTTTTAGAAACACAATATTACAGTGACACGCAAGGTGACAAAATATTTTTAAAAATGAAACAAACCTGTGGCCCATTTTCATTGGATGCTTTTTTTGTCATTTTCTTTTCTTAGATTCTTCTGCTCCAAACATCTGTTCCCTTTAACTGGTGTTGCCAGCCTTTGGAGCCTTAGCATAATGAGGCTGTTGCTTACAATTTTAATATGGTGTCATTTTATTCTGCTCAGAGCAGATCTAATTAATGCCTAATTAAGAATCCATCCAAGGTCACTGATGTCAATAAAGCTGAACAAATGTTAGGAAGGATAAGAGTTTGGGGAATCAATCTATCCAAGTATTAAGCCTAGTGTAAGGCTCTGAACTCTCTGTGTGTGTCTTAAGGAAGGTGCCAAATTCATTTTAGACACACAGCTTCAGCTATTTCCTGTTGACTGATTGCTTGCCTTTTGGATTAAATCTGTAGCACAAAAACTGCAGGAATTACAGGAGACTACAGGAGTATCTGGTATACAAAATTATCTATATCTTTTCAATATAATTTATTTTGTGGTAGAGCATACCTTAGCAACAACATATCTGCAAAAGTTTCCCATTTTAGGGATCATCCTTGACTCACTGGATTATAAAGTGATAAAATGGCATTTGTTTCTTTGTCACTTCCATTAATTCAGACTGGAAATTTGCTGCCTCTGCCAGGAGCTGCAGGAAGCAAGGAAAGATTACTATTTGAAATTTAAATTGATTCCTTTTGACAGGCAAGGAAAGATTGAGCTGGAGGTATAGGAAATGTATGTAGCTTTTTATTGCTGCTTATAAGTATTTGCTCACACTTGCTCTTGAAGGTATACAAATTATGCAAAGTTTAACTGCTTATTCCCATGCATAATACAAATCCTAAAGAAGTTCTTGTAGAAAGGATGACTAGTACCTTATTTGGAAAAGTGTTTATTACACTTGTGGAGTCACAGTATGAAAATTTGTATATCACACTTTGAGTTACTAAACAAATTTCCTGCTGGGAAAGACCATATAAATATATCCAAAATCAGGGGCAGTTTTTGTACTCTGCTCTGAAACGGCAGGTTTCAGCTGGCACATGAATGCAAATCAGTAAGTGATCTAGTTATCCTCTTGCAGAGTGGTGATTGCCCAGCAATTTGACCTTTCTTAGATTTCTTTTCATCAAAAGAAACTTTTGAAGGAAATTCATTTATCTAGGTAAGAGGTAGTTGCACTTAAAAAAAAAGTTTGACCTGTTGTACTTATTCTGACATAAAAGATGGAAAAATTTAGGTCACTAACCTTTCACATAAAACCTGTGGAACTCTCTATCAATTCACATGGAATATTTGACTCTTGTGTAAATAAAACAGACAAACCTTAGTTTCCTTTGGTTTCTAATACTACTCTCAAATTGTTTTGTTTTTTTTTTACATAGAGGGGATTTGAGCATAATACTGGTTTTGATTTTAAGTAATTTTATTGTTGACGAAAACAGTGATTTCCATGAGAGAATGAAAAAGGCACTGACTGAGAGATTAAGGGTCAGGATTAAAGGGACGGCAGAATCAGGTAAGATTATACTGGGGGTCTGCTACAGGTCCCACAGCCCAGGAAACTGATCAGATGAGGGCCTTTATAGAAATATAGGAGTAGCCTCACATTTGTAAGTGCTCTCACTCATGGGGGACTTCTACCACCCGAGTATCTGTTGGAGGGACAACACAGCAGGACATAAACAATCCAGGAGGTTCCTGGAATGTGTTCATGGTATCTTGCTTCTCCAAGAGATAAAGGAGCCAATGAGAAGAGGTGCTATGGTGGACCTTGTTCTCACCACCAAGGTCATGAGGAATGATGAGGAATATGAAGATCAAGGGCAGCCTTGACTGCAGTAGCCATGAAATGGTGGAGTTCAAGCACCTTAGAGCAGCAAGGAGGGTGCAGAGCAAGCTCACTAACCTGGACTTCAGGAGAGCAGATTTTGGCCTCTTTAGGGATCTGCTTCATAGTTACTTGGAATAAAGTCATGAAGAAAAACTGATTAATATACAAAGATTAGGAGCAATAAATTACAACAAAGAGGAAGTCAGGTGAAAATGCCAGGAGGCCTTCACAGTTGAGCGGGGAGTTCCCAGACAATACCACGCATCTACATCATCTGGGCAACAACCTCTCAGTGATGGCCAGCTGTATGCTGCATTAGCTGCATTAGCAAGAACATGAGTCAAGAGAAGTGGTTATTTATCTCTACTTAACACTTTCTAGACCACATCTTGGATGCTGTATTCGCTTTTGGAATTCGCTTTTAGATTGAAAGAGAAAGATTGACAAATTAGAGACTTTGCAGGAGGTAAACATGAAGTAAAGGAAACTAGATTATGTAAGAGTTGCAAAAAAGTAAAATCAGGTGAGAGTGTTAAGGTAACAAATGAAAAACAAGTAATAGACATGTGTTTCCTCTGAGATAACATACAGGTAAAATTTCAAGAAACCATAATGATCAGTTCTGCTTACTCTGTCTTGAAGCAGCAAAGCCCAGACAGTTACTAGTAGAAGTTGCAATCTCATAAAAGCAATCTAAAATCAATTTCATCTATGTTATCAGTTTTGAAAAATCAAAAGTTTATATAATCATAATAATATTTTTATTTATTATGTTCAATAAGTTGTTTCATAAATAATATTTTCATTATTATGACTTATCTAATATTTATTATATACTTGATCTTGTTGAGAAATACCAATACAATTGTAGAGAGATTTTCCCAAAATAGATTTCTGTTTTTATTCTGCACTCTTCAAGATACGGTTCTCTGGTATTATTTCTATATATATCTCCTTTCCTTTATCATCCAGGAAGATTCAATTCCTTGATAGCACATTCAAATTTCTCAAATGTGTCTTAATATTTCTTTTTTAAGATACTTTATCTTGCTTTCCCGGGATTGGCTTTTAGGTAGCCCCAGGGTATTTCAGTATCTTCTTCTTCAATGATCAGACCATGCATACACTCTTGTTTTATAATCATTGAAAATTCATCCTACAGAACAGTGATTCACATTTGTGTGTGTATGTACATTTGTGTGCACGCATGCATAATGGATTAAAATTTTGCAAGTATTTTTCAATTCTCTGCATCCATCCATGGCAGTGATACTGTTTCGATATCAAAGTTATTTTCCTAAATTGTGTTGATTCTGTTTAAGATGAAAGAGTGCAATGAGAGAATGAAGGAAATAAATTTGTTTAGAGTGGGGAGAGAAGGAAATCTTACTGTAGTTTTTGTTTACCTAATAGGTGGTTTTAAAAAACACAGTGCCAGATTCCACTCAAAGGTGCTCAGCAAAGGACAGATGGCAATGGACACAACTTGCACAAAGGAATATTTTGGTTGGATATAAGAAGAAAATTCTTCAAGAGTAGGAGTAGATAAGGACAGGAGTTTCCCAGAGATAGCAACAGCTGAACCTAACTTAATAAAATAATACAGTAAAGAGTGGATATGGGGATATACATATTTAGTAGATGGGGTAATATTCTAGAATAGTAAAAACAAAGGAATCCTTGAATACACAAAAAATTACCAAATACAGAACAAATATATATTTGTTGTGTGAAAAACCATATTACAGAATTCATTTCCATGGGAAGAGTTAAGTCAAGAGTTTAGAATTCAGAAGGATTCTTAATAAAGTTACAGCAAAATCCTGTTTAAATCAAATGGAAAATAACAGACTTCGCAACACAAAGGTTTGAATCAAAGTCTGTCAGTGATGAAATAAGACCTATCAAGGGAAGACTGTCTTTTCTTTTTATTATTCCCCACACACACTCCACCCTAAACTGACTTTAGTTAAAAGGAAAAGGAGTGAATAATGAATAAAGAGAGCACATTCATTTCAGGGTAATATCAGCAGCGGGGCTCCTAGTACTCCTCAAGAATGTGAGGAGTGTTTCTTGTGCTAAATCTTCCATCTCTGCTACTGAGCCACATGCTTTGTTGCAGAATGAATGGCTGCCACGTTATCTGATGGCCTTGAATTGTTCCCAGAGAAGACAATGAATATTTAAAGTTTGGCAAGTCACAACAGTTCAAGCAATGCTTCAAGTTGTATCAATTCAACCTGGAAAGTGTGCATGTGAGTTAGCTGCACAATACTGAAGATTTCACTAGCAAAAACATACTGCTAAAAATGCTTTGAGTAGCATGCTTGTATCCACATTCAAAGATTAGACATGTTCAGGCTCAAGATAAAACTACTGATATCCACATGTTCAGGCTCAAGATAAAACTACTTTAATTAAGCAGTACATTCTGTTAAAATTTGCATTAAAATAAATTAATCTGTTATATTTTATTATTCACATGGTTTTGTAGCAGAACACGAACCTTACACAAAGAATGCTCTCCAACATCTGCAACGTGGAGAATGAAGAGCATTACTAAACTAATCTTGCAGGTAGAAAAGCTGTTATTCCAGATTTTGACAAGGAGCTGAGTAAGAGGGTAGATTCACTCAGTTCTGTACATCACTACCTTCCTCAAGTTCAGTCTCAGTAGGTGCATAAATCTGTTGCAGAATAGAAGTGAATCTCAACCAAGCAGATTAAGTTACTTGATTTTGTAACAGAGGGAGGAGTACAGCATATTTCTTTTCAGTCTAAATGTTATCAGAAGATTATTTTGTCAGAAAATCATATTACACCTCTTCTGGAGCTTTACTTTTTGTCACCTCTGTTCCAGAGACAGAAGGTCAAATTTTGAAGTGTAAATCAGCACACCTGAACTGATTTTAAAAATATAGTGCTCTATACAACTGAGCACATCCAATGTTGTCCTTATAATTTAAACTTTACAATGTTTATATTTTCAGGTCATAAGCAAACTATAATTTTTGATGAACAATGCAGTTCTTTTTGAAATTCTATAGCCAGAAATAGCCCACCATTTATTAACTGAAGACATAGCTAGCATCAAATATTTTTAATTCTCCTTTCCTTCCAAAAGGATGGTCCTTGTAATCTGTCCAAAGACAAGGAAACACATACATCTTGTACGTACGCATAATAATGATTTATGTCTCTCTGATATTTTGATGCTTCTAAAATTAAGTGTATGACCTTGGTGACACACAAACAGCTTTTGTCCCAGCTTTTAAATTTTCTGCTTGCTTTATAGGGATTCATTGTAATGAAGTGAATCTTTTCTTTGCAAACTGTGGTAAGTGGTGATCTAGCAAACACACATTCAAATTTTCTATGTTTTTCTGTGTAATGAAATTTTGTTTCAGAATTATAAGAATAGCTATGTCTTTTTGTGTAATTCCGTTGCCAAAAGGCTCGTCCATTCCTCATATCTGATAAAAGACAGATTTTTGAGTCAACAATGGTACTAAACTGACAATGCTGTTTAACGCAGTGGTTGACTGTATTGGATTTTTTCTTTCTATGCAAAATTATGTCACCCAATTGCCTTGCTAGTTTCCAAGAGTAGAACTCTGCTTTATATTTTTTTAGCAGCCTTCTCAGCTGTTATTATTTGTCATCATTTTAAGCCCCTGCCTAGACTATGAAGTTCATCACAGGTGCTGGTAGCAGAATGTGATCACCATCTGATCAAGGTGGAAAAGGGGGACATAGGATTTACAAATGCTTCAAGAAGTTATTTTATTATACATGCCTAGCTGAAACTGGGAGAACACTTGTTATTGTGTCTCTACACATGAATTGTAGAATTTAGTAGTGTTCTCTCAGTTCCTTCTGCTTCCTTTCCCAAATACACATCAGCTGTGTGAGACTGCTCATTTTCTTCTACGGAGAATTGCAGAAGGTATGTTGGCAGTATGCTGCAGCGCTGTGGAAAATATTCTATTCATCTCCATATGAAAAACAGGAACAGTCAGTTCTTTAAGCTTGGAATTTATATGTTGACTGTTGAAGCTACTCATTACTGAGCCTGCTTTTTCAAAAGTTTGTCTGAGGTAAATGGAACAAAAAATATCTATATTTCAAGAAGCTGAGCAATAGCTCAGGATTAACATAATGAATAAAATTTTTTCCACAAATTTGAGCACTAGCAATGGATTAGCATAATGAATAATTTTTTTCACTAATTTTAGGGGAAAACAGGAGTATTTTCATACTCCTCAGTATATTTTCCATCATTTTTTTCTTTTTTTTTCTCTTTTATCCATACTCCAGGAGATAGTAAGGTCTTGTCATATAGCTACTATATCTATTTCTTTGTCTAATTAAATATTTTAATTCCCTGTCATTTTCTTTCCATAAAGATGTTTCATAATGATGGCTTCAAAACTTCTTTGAAATGTTAAGAATTTGCCTGAAAAAAAATTGAACAAACCACCTTAAGTCCCTTTGAAGGCCTATATCAACATATATGAGTACTTTTATATTTATATCAATTGATAAATGTACTAATGGACAAATCTAATCTCAAATTTTAGATATCATGCAGCTATTGACAAATGCTGCCCAGCTTGTGTCTACCCCATTAAAAAAATCTCATGCTTCTTAGCTCCTTGCAGTCAGCACACAGAAAAATTAAACCTCTCTGGAAATTACCATTATTATTCATAAGATGTCTTTCATCTTTCTCTTTGCTCCAAACCAAAGAGCAGAAAAGGTCTACATTTACTGTGAACTCAGGAAAATCTCACTTGCACTCATGCTCATGAAACTGAATTTATGAAACCCTAAGCAACACATCTTAGGACAGGAAAAGTTTGTGTCCTTGGCTAGGTTTTCAAGTTCAGGGACCTATGGTCTTCTGTTTTTCTTCACAGGGTGCCTTAAATGTCTCAAACTGTGTCATACTCAGGGTTTTCCATGTGTAGTTCTGTAGTCTGTCTTTCCTCCAAGCTTTGTAACCTTTCACACAAGTTGATGTAGATTTTCCTTTTCTTGTGCTGTTGGTCTTGTTCTTATATTGCTATTGGCCTGATCTGCAAACCCTGATATCGTTATGTTACTTCGCCATTAGCGAAAAGATTGCCACCGCCTTGAGTATTGTGTCAACTTCCCCTTGACTTTTTCCTATCCCTTGCTTTTCAGTTTTATCAAAAAATATTCAGGCACAACATTCATTGACCATTCAGCCTGAACAAACCTCATGAATTTAAACAAGACTAATTGCAAGCCCTTGCACCTGGTTTGGGGCATACCAAGGCACAGGTACAGGCTGGGAGAAGAATGGAAGAAGGCTGACCCTGGGGACATGCTAAGTGTGACTCAGCAATGTCTGCTTGCAGCCCAAAAAACCAACCAGATCCTGGGCTGCATCAAAAGAAGTGCTGCCAAAAGGTAAAGAGAGGTGATTCTGCCCCTCAGTCTGCTCTTATGACACCCTTCTGCAGTGCTGTGTCCATCTCCAGGGCCACCAACATAGGAAATATGTGAATCTGTTGGAATGAGTCCAGATGAGGACCACAAAAGTCATCAGAGGGCTGGTGCCTTTCTCCTATGAAGGGCTGCTGAAAAAGCCGAGTTTATTCAGCCTGGGAAACAGAAGGCTCCAAGACCTTATATCAGCCTCCAGGTACCAAAAGGAGATCTAAAAGAAGGCTGGGGAAGAACATTTTACAAGGGCATGTAGTCATAGGAAAAGGTGAGTGCACTGAAACTGAAGGACGTTGGGTTTAGGTTAGGTATTAGGAAAAAAATTCTTTACTGTGAAGTTGGTGAGACATTGGAACAGGTTGCCCAGGGAGGCTATGGACTCCCCATTCCTGGAAGTGTTCAAGACTGGGCTTAACGAGGCTCAGGGTAACCTGGACTAATGGAAGGTGTCCTTGCCCACAGCAGGGGAGTTAGAGACAGATTTTTTTAAGCTCCCTTACGACCCTAGCCATTCTAAAAAAAAACTTGCCCCTTTCAACCTGTGTCATACCCTGCTCCAATCATCATTAATGATCAGAAACAATCATGAAGGACTTTAGGCAGATCCTGAAAAAACCTTAAAGTTAATACAGAAAAAAACTGTATGGGAGACCACTTGTTAGACTGTAGAGTGATCCAACATAGAGGCTTGCCTGTTGCATCACTTCTTCATTGATCACTGGGGTGAACTTTATTTTCCCCTTTGAATTTTGTGCAGTCTTTTCTTTAAAGCCATTTTTTAAAATTATTATCTCACTCTCTCTCTTTACCTAATTTGTATTTTTATTCTTCCTGTAAAGTAAGACTTACCTTTCCTATCAATTTCTGCCATAATCTATGGATCCAGTGAAGAAATATTTGTGCACAAAAGCCTCTCTCAATATTTTCTGTGCAAAAACTTACAAAAACTCTTCCATTCCAAACCCTTTTTAGATCTCCTTGGTCTTTAAATTCCCTCACATATTTCAAAGGGCATCTTGAGCACTTAATTTGGGACTGAAAACTCAATCAACTGCAATATGCATAGGTCAACTTAACATTTATAAGTTTTTAGACATTTTGCATAATCTTATTACAGGAAAAAAATTACTGGATCTCAATCTTTACCATGTTGTAAGTGTTACTTCATTAATTTTTCACTGAAGATTAAAGTAATCTAAATGTTTCAAGAAACTATACTATCATTTCAGGCTTTTAAAAAATTGTTTCTACCTGCTCAAAATGAGTGCCCTGTGATAGCACATGAAGAACAATGTTTTGTTTTCCTTTTTCAGAAGAAAAAAGTCTTATACAAGAAGAAAATGAGATTAATTGGGTAGCAGTGGTAGAATATCCTGTGCTATTTTGTACCTTCACACATGAAAAGTGAAGAAAGATAGCTGACAGGTCTTTAAATGTCTGTTTAAAGCAGTGAAGTTAAGGCAGGGCAAAGTAGGATCTGGAGTATCAATGAATTCCAAAGCATTTTAATGCTGCTAGCTGCCACTTCTGAAAAACAACAAAATTAAAATAGGAAATACATCTAGTTTTGAACTGTGAAAAAGGAAAGAGTAAAAATTCTTCAAAAAACCCCCAACTTTATACTTTTCCTTTCTCAATTAAAAACTGGTTTTGTTAGGTTTTAACTATTTCTCTTGTACTTTTTTTTTTATTTTATGTGTACAGGATTGTTAATTTTAAAAAACCAACATTTTAGTTGCGTTCTATCACAGTCTGAAGCTCTCTGTGACCCCTTTATTCAGCTTGGCCAGAGGGAGCTGACGAACTGAGGGATGGGAACGATGATTCTGCCCAGAAAATAAAAACTTTAATAACAAAAATAACAAACGTGGAAACAGCAGGGTATGTCAGGCGAGATCTAAATGCCCATGGGCATGGAAACGCAGACAGGTATAGGGACATCTGAGGGAAAAGGTCCAATCAGGAACACGAACTTGGAACATGACCTTATTTGTACTAGGTGCTGAACCATTTGAGAGCAAGAACCAGAAACTTGACCAAATGCAGGATTAGCATACTACTAATTCCCATGACCCCAGTCTTCCCATCCTTGCCTGGCCCCGCTGGTGTCTCCCCTTAGTATAACTTCCCCCATGGCCTAAGGTTGATGCTTTCTGTAAATGCAACTGAGGCTAAAGTTGCAGCTGGACGTGATTCCACAGTGTTCCCTTGTCAAGGATTGTTGAACCACACAGTTTAAAAGAGACTGAAACAAGTACAATTAAGAAATTAATGAGGAAGTGAGATAATTGACTGAGAAGTCAACTCAATAAATAAAAAAATGAAAATATGTGAAACATAGACAAAAGAAAGTAATACAGATTTGTATTACCTGGCATTTTTGTGACCTTCCCAGATGTAGGATTTTTGGTCACACAAGCCTATGAAAACACACTGATGGTATTTTTATACTCCTTTGCTGCATGTTGCCATGCTAGTGGTTTAAGAAGATAATAAACAAACATTCCTTTTGTGGTTTCATTTATTCATAGAAAGTGATAGAATGTGTAGCTTCATATTCTGAACTATTTCATTGGTATCACTTACTGTAACATAACTAAAAGATGCAACACTACTCCCTGCTAGAGAACAATCCACATCATCCTAAAATGGAACTATTTATATAATCTGTTTTAGATTCTCCCAGAGGTGTCTCCTTCTTTCTGTCAGTAATGGGACAAGCTATCTCAAATTCGGCCTAAATTTAGAAATTTGAAGCCAGGGAAAATAATAATAAAAAATTGCAAAATTGTTTAGGTTGGAAAAGATCTCTAAGCTCACCAAGTCTAACTGCTAGCTCAACACTACCAAGTCCACCAATAAACTCTAAATGCCACAGCTGCAAGTATTTTAAATGCCTTTAGGGATGGTGATGAATCCAGCTTTTCCCTGGGCAGTTTATTCTAGTGCTTGATAACTCTTTCAGTGTAGAAACTTTTCCTAATATCTAATCAAAACACCTGGTGCAACCTGAGGCCATTTGCTCATGTCCTCTCAGTTGTTAC
This sequence comes from Geospiza fortis, assembly GCF_000277835.1. Classification (NCBI taxonomy): domain Eukaryota; kingdom Metazoa; phylum Chordata; class Aves; order Passeriformes; family Thraupidae; genus Geospiza; species Geospiza fortis. The sequence continues at coordinate 19,892 of NW_005054949.1, forward strand.
CTGGGCCAAGGGGCCAATCTCCATCATTGCACAGAGCAACAAGGTCTTCCCTGAGCCTTCTTTGTCCAGGCAAAACCATACCACCTCCTTCACCCTCTCCTCATAAGACTTCTGCTCCAGATTCTTCACCAGCTCTATTGCCCTTTTCTGGGCATGCTCCAGCCCCTCAATGTCTTTCTTGTACTGGGGGGCCCAAAACTGAACATAGATTTCAAGGTGTGGCCTCATCTCACCAGTGCTGAGTAGAGTGACAATCACTGCCCTGGTCAGGGGGCCACACTATTGCTGATACAAGCCAGGATGCCACTGGCCTTCTTGGCCTTCTGGGCACCCACTGGCTCGTGTTCAATTGGCTGTTGACTGGCACCCCCAGATCCTTTTCAACTGGGCCAGCACTTTCCAGATGCTCTTCCTCCTGCCTGGAGCACTGCATGGAGTTGTTGTGACCCAAGTGCAGTACCTGGCACTTGACTTTGTAGATCCTCTTATCATTGGCCTCAGCCCACCAATCCTGCCTGCCCAGATCCCTCTGCAGACTACCCTCTAGTAGATCAACACTCCTGCCTAACCCCATGTCATCTGACTAAGGTGCACTTGATCCCACTGAATCTGTCTGAAGGGGTCTGTCTGATCCTCTCAACTACCTCGCTGATAAAGGAACAGGTACATCAAAGAAGTCTATTACAGTAGAAGAGCTACTTTGCTTAAGCTGTCCAAAAGGGAATTTTATACCAGACTCTCATAGAATGAGTAAGGCTGGAAGGCATCTCTAGGATTGGTAAACTCAAACTCCTACTTAGAGCAGGGTTAGCTAGACTACATTGCTCAGGACCTCATTCAGTTTTGTTCTGAAATCTCCACTATGGACACTCCATAATCTCATTAGGAAATCTGCTCCTGTGTTTGACCATTCTCACAATAAAAGAGGGGCTTTTATGTTCAATTAGAATTTCCTTCATTTCAGTTTGTGCCTATGGTTTCTGATCCTGTCACTGGGCACTACTAAGAAAGGTTTGTCTCTGTTGGAAATAATATCAGGGTAACGAATTGAATATTTACATGACAGTGCAGACTTGGCCAGAAGTATATGTGTAGTTCCTTCAAGAAATATATGAAGAAATAGTTCAAATAATGAACTGTCAAATGCCTGGTCAGCTTTTTTTCAATGTTACTAAAATGAACCCCATCTTCTCTCTCTTTTGGTATAAACATTAGTCTTCATGCAAAGCACTTCTGTTTCTGTAAGAAACAGAAATAATTTTCTTGGGAATTTTATGCTAGAAAATAATATTTGTATTTTAGATGTAGTACTGAGGTATTAATTTTTTTTTATATCCAAGTTGTGAGGAGTTAGTGTTTTTTATAAAAACTTACAAATATATTAATTTTTATCAGTCAGAAAGGAGCAATCAAAAATTATGCACTTCATGCTTTAAATCACAAAAATAATTCAATACTTTACAAGTTAAAAACTTTCTGCTAATAAGGACTTGAAGTCAGAAAGCACATTATTTTTCCTGTTATTTATGCTATTTATTCATTTGTGTTACTTATGCTGTTAAATACAGAAGAAGACTTTCTGAAAACAAGCTGATTTTGTGACTATATTTATTTTTGTGAGTATTTGATTATAGGAACAGTTCTAAAATTTAAAATAGTCAAAAGATAAATGTTTCTTTTTTTTTTTTTTTTTGTTGATATACATAGGTTTGCCTTTTATCCATTATGCTTTCAAAGTTTAAAAATCTGTTCTTAAGAATTGTATATTTGTTTTAATGATGCATGGCCATTTGTGCAAAATGAGACAAGCAGAATTTAGAGACTAGTGTATTTCTACATAATGTTCTGTGATCTAGTACACTGCCATGTCCAAAATCTCCAGCTATCATTTAAGTCTAAATAACAAAATTATAAGTGTAATTCATCTTGAGAAAAGATAAGAAAAACTGAGAGAATATTCTGTCAAATCTCAGGAACAGCTTTAGTGGAGTGTCTCCTCATTTCTTCTCTAGCAAATGAATAAAAAATTATCTCTGTGTATATATGCATTAAATATTAGTGTGTAATTTCCACTATGTATCAAGGAAAGAGAGAACCAGTGGGTGAAGTGTCTAAGTCAATATCCGTCATATTTGAGATGTTTTGGCAGTCTAGTGTAGGTACCACTGACTGGAAAAAGGAAAATGTAATCCTCACTTCTAAAAAAGAGTAAAAAGGAAGAGTTGGGGAACTACAGGCCAGTCAATCTCACCTTGGTGCATGGCAAGATGATGGAGAAGATTCTCCTAAGGCACATGGGAAAAGTAAGGATGCCATGGGCAGGCAGCATGGCATCACTAAGGACCTTCTATGATGCAGTTACAGCACTGGTGAATAGGGGAAGAGTAACTGATATATCCTGCCTCTATTTTTGCAGAGCATTTGACACTGTCCCACATCATATCCTTGTTTCTGCACTGGACAAATGAATTTGATGGCTGAATGGTCACACTCAATGGGTTGTGGTCAATGGCTTGACATCCAAGTGGAGACCTGTGACAAGTGGTGTTCCTCAGGAGCTGGCATTGGGATCAGCACTATTTAACACCTTATTCAGAGATATGCAGAGTGGAATCATCTGCATGCCTCAGCAGGTCTGCTGAGAACATCAATTTGTGTGGTGGGGCTCACACACTGGTGGGAAGAAGAACTTTGATGGGCTTGAGGGGTGGGCCCATGTGAACATCATGAAGTTCAACGAAGGCAAGTGCAAGGTCCCGCATGTGGGTCAGGGCAATCTCAAGCAAAAATACAGGCTGGAGAGAGAATGGACTGAGAACAGCACTGAGGAGAGCAACTTGGGGCTCTTGGTGGGTAAGAAACTTGATACAATTCAGCAATGTGAACCCTCAGCCAAGAAGGCCAACCATAGCCTGGAATGCATCAAAAGAAGCATGGCCTGCAGGTTGAGGAAGGTGATTCTTCCCCATTACTACATTCTCAGAAGACCCCACCTAGGGGACTGCAGCTGACTCTTTGGCCTTCTGCATAAGAAGGACAAAGACCTGTTGCAGTGAGTCCAGAGTAAGGCCACAAACATAAGGATGGAGCATATCTCCTATGAGAGAGCTGGGGTTGTTCATCTTGGAGAAAAGAACTATGGAAAGGACTTGTAGCACTTTCCAGTACCTGAAGGGGGCTACAAGAGCTGGAGAGGGATTTTTTTACAAGGGCATGTAGTGATAGGGCAAGGAGTAATGGCTTTAAACTGAAAGAGGGTAGGCTTGGATTAGATCTATGCATACAATCCCCATGGGATTGGGGAGACATTGGAACAAGTCACCCAGAGAAGCTGTGGATGCCTCATCCCTGGCAGTGTTCAAGGCCAGACTGGATGGCACTGACAAACTGGTCTAGGGGGTGTTATCTCTCCTTATGAAGGGGAGGGTTCTAACTACATGATGTTTCTATTATTTCTTAGTAGTCTTCAATAATTTGTTTGTTTTGTTCTGACATTGAAAACTACAATTTTAACTAATAATGATATTTTATTAGGATGAATTATTCTGTTTGTGAAAAATCATTATTATTAAATGAAGTAGCAAAAATAGGTTGGATATTTAGCATTTTCAGTCGCAGTGTAAAAATTACCTATCTTTAGTTAGTCAAATCAGTATGTAATAAAACACATAATTGCCCCAATGTAGCAGCTATCTAATTTGAACTGTTCCTTTGAAGGATGTCACTGACAAAAATTACTATTCTAAACTATCTTGTAAAAAAAAAATCCAACACACTACAAAAAAGTACCAGACCTGTTAAGAGGGAGAGGAACAAACTATGATATATCTGTATTAAAACAAACAAACAAACCTCCTACAATTGATTCATGGCATTTTTTTTTTACTTTTAAAATAATTATTTTTAAACTTTTATAAGAATTATTATTTTGTAGTGTGAAGTACTTTAACTGAATAAATAATTTTGCTTCACATTAAGGACCCTTCTTTAAGTATGTATTTAAGAGCAAAATTACAAAGATACAAAATTAAAAAGTGATGAGATCCTCAAGGCAGATAAATGTCTATGAGCCCCTACAATCCCCATCTTTAGCAAAGAGGTTTCTTCATCTAGCAGTCCTTTGTTTTTAAGTAGCATTCCCCGTTGAATTCACAGCATTTGTTGTCGTCCTACGAACAGGATGTTAGTCCGCTCTAGGCGGGCTCGAACCAATGAGACTAGCTTGTTCAGCAGGCATGGCCCGAAGGTAACAGTTAAAAGCAGCATTACCAATGGGCCTGCCAGGGTAGAAATTAGGGTGGTCAGCCAAGGTGATTGGTTGAACCAGGACTCCAACCAACCCTGTTGGGCTTCCCTGTCTCTCTGTCTCTGAGCCAGTCTGTTTCTGAGCTCTGCCATAGAGTCTCTAATGACTCCTGTGTGGTCTGCATAGAAGCAGCATTCCTCTTTCAAGGCGGCACACAGGCCTCCCTGTTGCATGAGAAGGAGGTCCAGTCCTCGCCTGTTCTGCAGGACCACTTCTGAGAGGGAGGAGACTGATTTCTCTAGGAAGGAAATGGATTTCTCCATCCTCTGCAGGTCCTCGTCAATGGTCATCTGCAGCTGGGACAGTCCTTGGTGCTGAGTCGCTAGGGCCGAGACTCCTGTCGCCGTCCCGGCTGCTCCTAGGCCGAGCAGCATCGCCATAGTTCTACCTGTTCCTATTTCTCTTTTGTGGAGTCGGCTGGGTTCTTCGAAAAGGTGGTACACCTCTTGGTCTGAGTGGTACGGGAGCCTAGGAACGATCAGAACTTGGACACAAAAGTCCTTCGAGTTACTGAATTTGGCAAGGAACACACAGGGACTCGCTCCAGATTTCTGGCAAAGCCACATGCCCGATGCAGACGGGACTGCCCACTTCTTCTTTTTCTTGTCGGGCTGGACTACTTGGGTACAGACGTCGCCTTTTCGCTCGGCTAGGGTTGCATTACCAAAGCATCTGCCCCGACCTGTGACTTGACTCAGGGTAATTCCTTTGCGGGGGGTGTCCCACCTGCACTGGTGAGGGGCTTTGGCTGTGGAATAGCTAAAGGGGGTGTCTAAAGCAACTCCTTCGTCAAAGGGGGGTTTGACATCGTAACAAAGCCAGCAGGAGTCGGTTAGGTTAGGGTTAGATTCGTTTAGGGATAGGAAGATGGCTTCTAGCATGCGAAGGATTGGGTCCGTGTCTGACCCGGTCGAGCGGTCTATCTGGAAGGCTTCTACGTCACCGGTCGGGATGTCGGTGACCTTTGTGGGCAAGGCCTTGGGGTAGGTCACGTTTCTCCCTTTCTGCGTGCTTTTAATCACTTTGTTGGGCCCAACTGCTCGGGGTGCTGACGGTTGGAGCCTGGTCATTTGCACGTTCACCCACTGTTTTGACCCTTGAAGGACTGCTGTCCACACTTTGCCCACGGCCCAGCTAGGGTGATTTGGCTGCAAGACTGTCATGTTGTAGTGAGTGCATTTCCGAATTTTGGGAATTTTATAGTGGTTTCGATAGAAATTTCCCTGAATGAAGACTGGTGTTTTGCAACCTGCGGGTGCCCAGGTGAACTGTAGGAGTCTACCCAGGGTAGATGCAGGATTCTGCTTTGCCATTAGCAGCAGTGTTACACTGGCAGATGGATGGCTTTCCAAAAGTCACACAGAATGGTGTGTGACTAGAAGTCCCACAAGAAGTCATTTCTAAGATGGTAAAATCCAACCCATTTCCAAGAGTAGATGAAGCTTATTGTGTTTGTGCAGCAAGCTTTTGGTACTGGGGTGGCTACAGAGGTGTCTGTTGTGAAAAGCTGATGGAACCTTCCCCTATGTGTAAGAGTCAATACCAGAATTCAAGCAACCATGCCTTAAAAACGTAAATAGCTTACTCTTATTTTGTAGTCTTTGCCCTCTAAAATTATTGATGTTGAAGCCTATCCATTGACATACATGTGGTATATACTGAAGGTGTGAGTCTTGATCCACTTATTTTTATTATTTTCTGAGTGGACTGTACCGTAAGCTAAATTGTGAGCGATGAGTTGAGATCATCTTTTCAGGCTGTTAATTCTGAGATGGCCTGTGTAAAGTAAATCCTAAATGACAACTAAAACCGAAAGAGGACAGTTAAACCTGTAGATTTATCATTGATGTCTTCCTAACTGATGGACCAGAGATCCCAGCTTCTCACAAAGACCTCATCACACTGTCAAGATTTTGCATCTGAAAATGTCTCAATATTGAGTTATTTCACTACTGTGATGTTTTGTTCCTTACTTTCTTGTCTCATTCTTTCTTCTCTCTCCACTCCCACCATTATTAAGAAAGAAGTGTTAAGATAAATTATTATCTGATAACTTTATTTTTTTATGGACCCAATTAGGTTTGCAATCTGGACAAAATATAGACATTAATCTAGATTTAATGGTTAATGATTCAATGGTTTAATGGTCTTGTGGTATTTATGGTACTTTTTCAAATGCATTGGAAGCTTTTGTAATCATCAATCATGATGTTTCACTGTTTGCTGTGAAGGTTCTATGGTGCAAGTGTCAGAACTGTGTCATTTCTTCCATTTAGTTCCCCACAGAGAAATGTTAGATTAAAAGATATATGAAATCATATCTATTTTTTTAATCTCACAGGTTTCCAGGAAATCTGCTTTCTACTTTTCTAACTGTTATGTAAAGCTGTTAAAACAGTAAGCAGGAGAGAGCTGATGTTTTCTCTTTTTGTATTTTAATGGATTGACCATCCTGCAACGATGCAGGGACATGGTACTTTTTTTGAGAACACTTGCTCAACATTTTTCAGTAGTAAGTTCATTTTTTTCCAATTCATCCTGGCATAATAGTTACATATTTTTACTTGGATGCAGGCTTTATTATACAGTATCATCTGCCTGCTCAATCACTATAATTTGTTGAACATCAGCCAGTCTTGAAATGATCTTGAAAGGTGGTTCAGATATAAAAAGTAATAAAGGACAGCTCAGAAAATATATTGTATAAGACATTCAAAACCTGAACTTGTTCTTCAGAAAATCTCAGTATAATTTGGAGTGATTGTGGAAACCATATGCGTATTCCTCTCTTTTATGAAAATCAAAATCGCTGTTAATGTTTTAATTAATGTGCCAGATGGCATTTAACTTTTCTGGGATGATTTGATATATGAAGTTTTTGTAGAAAATTCCTGACTGGAATTTAACAATGCCGTATTCAAGCAATGAATGTACTTTATTTTTGTGAATGGAGTGGTATGGGAGTATCATTTGTTTGAGTGTAGTCAGCTCTAAGCCACGCTAGGATTTACGCTAGGAGTCTGTTAGCACTCATTTTATATTGTACATAGTTTTCTTTTTTTTTTTTTTGGACATCTAGTGTTTGTAAAGTCCCTTATTTTCTAAATACCAGATGTATTCATTCTGTGGTTGATCCATTTTAAGGACTTCTTGATGTCATAGGACATGGATGATTGTTGTCTTAAGGGATGGAAAGAGAAAGTTATTGTCATTAGGGGAGTCAGAAAATCCTTACAGTATTTTGTTCAACCCCAAATGCCAATATCTATGGAAAATGGGACTCTGGGTGCTGTAACATTTGGGAATCCTCATCAGTTCTAGGGCTGCATGTGAATTTTGTATAAAAGTTTGATATTGTTACATTTTCCAAAGTATTTCAAAATAAACATATAGGTTTTCTCATACTTTTTATACTTAAATATTTAGATAGAAAATGCATCAAAAAATGCGGCAGGCATGTCAATAATACATGTAAATTTCACTCACAGTAATAAAATATTTCCTTTTTATTTATGAATGATTTATATCTAGTACTTTAATAACAAGTTCTTCTTTCTACTTTTGGTTGAACTGTAATATTACAGCTGAGTTACTTTCAAGAAGAATTTTTGCTAGTATATTTGAAAAAAAAATTAGTTTTATAAATTTAAAAATATATTCATCTGTAGTTCAGAATGATTAATTATATAGTCAGATTGGTTGAACTGTTGTTCCAACTTCTTATAAAATTTTGAAGGTGGGAATTTTTAAAGAATTTTTTCTAGAAGTTTTTATGGATTTCTTTGAATTTTTAAATTGTGGATACAGTTTCAAAATCTTTTGTTTATATTCAGAACTCTACCAGTTAAGTTAAAATTTAAAAACCAAAACCTTAGACATTCAGTACTATAAAAAATGTCATTTTAAATTCAAGATTTAAAGACTTTTAAGAATGATAAAATTTAAATAACAATTTTAGCCATTTCCTACTCTTTAATAAAATTAGATTTTTGTCTTTTTCAAGAATAAAACTTTGATGATTGTTTATTTTACTCTTAACATTGACTCATCAGCTGTTTGCCAAAGCAAGAATTCTCAATTCTTTGGTGAAGTAAGAGCAGCTGAAGTAGACAGGAGAGGAAACAAAATAATCAATTATATCTAATCATGCCTTTAATAAGATCCTGATCCTGCAATGAGAATAATGTGAAGAGATTCCTGACTCCACATGCCTGGAGTGTTTCTGTGTAAATGAAGATTTCAGGCCTTGTAATTTTCAAAGCTGGACTGCAATTCAATCCCAGTTTCATTTGTGCACAAGGTTCCTCCTCAGCATTAAGAGATGTCTAAGATTTTAGAGGCTGAATAAATATGATTAGGAGCAGTAATAAACAAGTGATGTGTTGTAGATTAAATTGCTGTGATAAAGTAACATCTCCACAGTTTTTTTTTATCTTGATTTCTTAAGAGGTTTCTCACGGTGTTGGCAGCAAACTACAGCAAGAAGGTCTCTGGGACAGGTACTTTTGCCTTTAATTATATATAACTCACTGTATTACAGCTCAGAGATTCCAATGTAGTATAAATAAATAAAATTAGCACCTCAAAGTTTTCATCTGTGGTTTTTCATATTTAAAAATTTTTCTCTGGTAGAAAATTGTTGTGGGCTTGACTGTCTTAGTTCGGAGCAGCAAATAATATTTAACATTTAATCACTTTATATTTTTATAGATGCTAGTAAGAACAGGGCTAAAAGTATGATTTCAGACGATTATAGTTTAAGTTAATCTACTTAAGTGTAGCCAAATAATGCTCTTGACTTTTTTCATTCTTCAGACAGTTGCTTGCTTTTTGTTAACTAAAGAATAACTGAGGATGTAAGCTACAAGCTAATAAAGCTCTATTTAATCTTTGTTCTTTAGTTCTATTGGATAAGCTAGAAAAGTATCAGACAGCATGCATCCTACTTTTAAACTGGAGGGGTTTTTGCTAATAGCTTAAAGTTGATTGAGAATAGATTTATGACAATGAAGATTAAGTAAATGTAGCAGCATGTTCAGACACATAATACGTGGGAATAGATGAGATTTAATAAATCAAGGCTAAAGCCAAAAAATTAGATGGTAGAAGAGAGGTGAGTGCATGTACAACATTTAGAACTGTCAGCTGCTTTTTGTCTCTTTGAAGTCTCTTTGAAGACATTTTCTGATTATTTTTATATTACTTTTACTTATGAAAGTGAAGAGAGCTTTTTGGCCTCTGGCAATTTTTCTGGGTTAAAATTGAAAAGTTTTAGACGACCTGTTACAGTGTCTGTGTGTAGCTAACTGTTATAATTGCCACACTTTTTGGAAGTATTTTATTAAGAATTGATTGGAGTTTCCATAGGATAATAACGTCAAAAGAGAAAGACTCCTGTGTTTTGGATTTATGTCATGGTACATCACTGCCATTGACTAGTCAGTGTTTTTTCTCTATTAGGTCATGACTCGTATATGTCAGAGAACAATGGCTGCAGAGTGGAAAGTACCATTAATACTAGCCAGACACAGATTTTTGTCTTGACTAACGGTTTGGGCAGACAGTTAAGTGGCCAGTATGAGCAGCAAGTTATTTGCTTGGAAATTGCCAAGCCTCTAATTTATTTTCCCTGAATGCACCTTGTTAGTAAAGAATATAATGTTTTACACTGCTTAGGAACTCATAACTCTCAGTGGAATTGGTAAAATACAAAGAACAGTATACATAAAATCACCCAGTTGATCATTCTCAAATACTAAAAGAACAAGCTACAAGGATAAAGGAATAAATTTTAGTTTTCTTGTGCAGTCACTGTGTATCTTCCCTGAGAGCAGATTAGGAACGCTTCGCCAACTCCCTGAAAATCTATTTGCGTAAATCACATCTAAACGTAACATTGTGATACAATTCAGACACTGTCTGAGAGCAGAGGAACTCCAAATCTCTTCAAGGCTGCAGTTTGAAGTGTGAGGATAACAGTGGGAATTCAAAATCCATAATTACAGAGGGAACAAACAGCCACCTCAAGCAATTAGGTCTGGTTTGTTTCTTGAGTCACCTTTCATGTTGTCATGTATTTCAGTTTTGGACATTTATTCCACAGATTCCTGGAGCTGTTTTCTGTACCTTTCCTGCATCCATCCAGTATGAATTCCCAGGGCTTGCCAAACACATCCATAAAATGTTTCATACAATATGCAACCAGTGGCTGCTTTCTTGTGACAGAATTGCTGCTCCATTTGACATAATTCATCATATTGATCTGTGCTGAACAGGCAGACAATTTAGATGACTAGCAGAAAAATGGTGAAGTCAAGATATTTGAAAGCATCTCACTGAAGATTGTGGCCACAGTTTGCACCTTTTTTACTTTGCTTTGAAGCCCACCACTCAATTCAAAAGGAAAATCTATCTGATTTATTTTAACATATGCAATCTGAACAGAGTCTAAATTAGCTGACTTCTTGCACTAAAGTAAATGAGGATTTCTCTTTCATGTTTAGCATTTTTCTTAACATTTCTGTAGCCCAAGTAATTTGTCCTCTTCCAAATTCCCAGGAATGATTTGAAGGGTGGTACAGGTCAGCAGCTGGTCACAGTCAGTAGTATAGGTGAGACCATGCTATAATGTAAGAAGCAAGTTTAGCCTTGCAGACATAGGCCATAATGTGGCAGTTGGAGTGAAGGTCAGAGAATATTTCAGGCTGATTTTATTTAAGAAATGTGAGTTTAGACAAGCTGATTAGTACTTACATGTTTCAGTCAGCGCTTCACTACCTACACTCCTATTCAGATGTGGAAGATTAAAAATGTGACACCATCTTTGGAATATAGCCCTCAAGTTAATCTTCTGAAAAATTAACACAGTGACTTTACCACTTGTGAATGTCTTTGTTCCCTTCCTACGTAGCTACCAGCCTGTTCATGTTGAAGCATTTAGTCTACCTATTTATTAATTTCTTTAGAAATTGAACATAGTGCGTTAATGTATGCATAGAAATCAACATCTTAAGATGTTCAGTTTTTCAACATAACTCTTTGATAGTAAGTACCATAGAAATAACTTCTTTTTCAGTTTCTGGTTTTACCTGTTGAGCTGAGACTTCCATCTCAATATTTCCTGTGTGACAACTTATCTTTACACACATGGATTCCAATGCCTAAATTCTGTCTAGTGAAAGTGTGATGATCTTGAGAGGATTCAATAGTGGCTACTAATGGCTCTGGAACATAGAACTCACTTCAGCTGTCAGGCTTCTCCAGTTCAGAGGAGGCTGTGGACACTTTGGGATAATTGAGATGACAATACACTAAAAGCAATATCATATCTGTGCAGTATTCCATGTAGTCTGAAAAATTTTACAAACCCATTTTTTTAAATCTTCAGTTGATACCAAATGTGATTTTATTTTCAGAACATCTCTTTAATTGAGAATAAAGCAAAAGTTGCTTTCCTTGTGTGCATCACTGCTCACCTATATACTAGGGATGAATGTTCAAGTGTTGTCTTTCCATTTCCACCTCTAATGCAAACTACATTAACAGCAATTCATTGCCCAAAAAATATGTTGTTCACATTTCCAAAAAACCCCCCTAAATCTAATATTATAGTTTAAACCCTGCAGAATGTTGCACCCTTGCTCAAAATCTTTCAGCTTAAAGTCTTTCTCTTAGAATATGCTGTTGCCAAAATCTAATTCCTGAATCCTTCCTTAGACCTCGGCTTAACACCGTACTAAAGGAAATTGTAAACTTTTAATTGTGGCAAGAAAATTGTTCATTCAGACTAGTTGGGTCACTATATTGCCAGATATTTACTTACCATTTTGATGGCAGTTCTATGCAGACAATACATCATTTTCGTTGAACAGTTGTTATATGGCAAATATATGGCAAAAGATTGGTTCATTCCTATATTTTATTTAAAAATTCCTTAAAAAACAAACAGAAAAAAAACTGAAAAAAAACCTTTAAAAAATCTAGTCTTTACTGTTGGAACTTAGACTTACTATCAAGAAGTCAAAGGATTCAGCCATGACAAATTTGAAGAAAGAATGGAACATCAAAACTGATGAAAAAAATTTGAAAACTGTTGATTAGAGATCATCTGAAGGTATTGATTAAATATTTACAGTCATGAGGGCAAACTTGCTGTCAGTTCTTCTTAGAGCCTTCAATAACTGTAACTCTGAGATTTGATAATGATACCTAAAAGTTCCTGGACCACTACAGGAAATTAATGTCCATAAGAAAGAGAAATTTACTTCTAGGAACCCCCAGTTAGTAGAGATTGAAGGCATAAATATCTACAGCAACAGCAAGAGACAGGCATATGTCTCTCTGTGTTCACTGATAGTTCATCAGTCCTCTAATTTCTGTCTCTGTGTTTCTGTTGTATTTAACATTAAATGTAAGAAATATGGACCTTTTTTCAAAGTAACCTACTAAAGATAACTTACTAAAAAAAACAAATCAGCTTCTAATAAATTATATTTTAAAATATAATGCACCTTAAGCCTTGAGCTCTTATTTGTCCTTAATTTGCCCCTCCATAGCATACAGATGCTTGTTTACAGATTGCCTACAATGCACTGGATTGAATTTTTATTAGATATTACTTGAAAGAGATGTAGAAAAGAATAGATATTATTATTTATAAATCCTTAGCTGGAAAACTTCAAATAAAATAAGTTAAGCTTCTCATATGTACAAGTATCTCATAGGATTTGTGGGGTTAGTTAGCAATTTCAGATGAGCTAATTTTCCTACAGTGATTTTTAAACTCCCTACAATTTTCTTTTAAGGTATACACAGATTTTGCTTTCATTCTTCTGTGTTGTTATTCACACTACCCATTCTTTTGATTATTATTCAATTTTTCTGTGTGAGTCATTTGCTTTGAGGAATGTCCAAGTTTTGACAGACATTTTTCTACCAGTCTTAAGGGAAATCTGACAGACAATTGGAGCATGAAAACAGGCACATTGGTGTTGTGGAGAGAAATTGTGTTACACTAATCTTACACCCACTGGGCATTTCAAAACTGTAGCTTTAATGAAATAGAAGCAACAGATCTTGTACATTCTCTGGAAAAGAGATGACAGTTCATAAAGTTGCATGTTTCTCGCATGAAGTACACTGACCTGTTTTGTAATCCTACAGAAACCAGTTTTGATCCTAGTTTTTGTTAATGGAGAAAGATTATGGTATTTTTTTCAGAACCATGACAGTGTTTTAAGGTGCTACCAATCTCTTCCTCCCTTTCCACAGCCATTTATTGCAACTTCTTGGCTGGGGGTCAATGACATGCAAAAGTGAGTCAATAGAACAAAAGAGACCATGTAAGCACACCTAGTCTTCTTTAGCATAAACTGAGTAAGTTTAATTTACAATTGTAAAATTGGTGTGGAATCAACTAATTTTTTAATCTATTCTGTTTTCTTTGATATTAATCTTACACATCAGCCTGCATGTAGATACATGACAAAGGGCAGGTCAATATGATCTAATAGTGTTCTAGGAAGCCCCATTTTGCTCTTATTATGCTGACTCAGTCATATAGCTCCTTATTCAAAAATCTTTTCATGAAGCTTTACTTACTGATATATCTTCCATTGCACTTAGTCACTTCCTACGAAATATTAAGACCAATGAAGTATAAATAAAAAAATTTCCATGTAACACTGTTTGTCTATATGCATCATTAGAACCGTATAGATTTAATCAAAATAATTTTTGTATACATCTTTCTAATGAGAGAAATGTTATAATATGAGCAAAAGGGTCAGTGATTAGGCTTTTCATCCATGAAAAATGTGCAGTATTCTGATTTTTTCTTTGTTTCACATTGGCACAAAAATAATAAATACACATTATTTTTAAGCAACGAACATCTTAAAAGAAATCCAAATAAAGTTGTGATTTTGACATTTCATATCAAATTTTAATATGTGAACATCATTATATTAAAATTTCGTTAAGCAATGATGTTATTCCTTAGTGGTACCCAAACAATCTGCCTCACAACCATTTCTGCAATTAAAGCTCTGCTGCCCTCAGCTGCCCTTCTTCTCTGGTGCTGATCTTGGACCTGCACTTCAAATGTATTGGCACAATGTCCTGATGACATATGGTTGCAAGATCCATATTCAGCTTATCCTCGTCCAGAGAACAGATGTGTGTGTCTGGCTAGTCTTAAGAAAAACCAAAACTTGCCAACAGATGTGATGTCTTCACTTGCTATCTCAAGAAATGTTTATGAAAAGTTTTTATGAATTCTGCCACACAATTGTCAAGTTGGCTACAGCCTAGAAAATTTCATACTCTTTGGTGAATCCTGAATTATTTTCCTCTCCTAATAAAGAGAAGATTATTTTTACTATGAAAATGAAAGATCCACCATGTCTTTTTCATTTTTTAATTATTTTTTTATTATGAGAGTATTTTTATCTTTCATGAGCATTTAATTTATGTGAGCTAAGGCATGAGAGAGAGAAGGCACTGAGAAACATTGTTCTGGGCTGTGGAGTTTTGATACTGAATCTATTTTAGATCTTGCCTAACATTTTTGTTTTCAAGACTATAAGTGCTTTGCTTGCTGTTTTGGCAACACCTGACACATATCACAAGATGTTTTATTTCATGCTTGTCTCTGATGTAACAGGAACAGAAAGGATCAAAGAGTAAGTTCTCATTATTAATAGATCAAATGGATTCTTTTCCCTTCAGGGATGGTTCTTTAAGGTCCAAATATTTGTCTGATGCCATCTTGCACTGGACATTTATTTTCTGCGCTGAACTATTTGTGTGGCATTTTCATGTAAATTAGCACAACTAGAACGATTTGCCATAGGATAGAGGAAGAAATACCCCACATCAAAGTAGTGTTAACATCTACCTCAGGTGCCAGCATCTGTTCATTTCAGAGTCCAGGATGACTGCCAGAAGTTCATTGGTCTTCATGGGCTGATATTGACACAATAAATGAGAAGAAGAGACTTAGTGATGCCCAGAATTAGATGGAAAAAAGGCACTTACCAGACAGTCTCCCTAATTCATAATTTTAAAACCATTCTTAATGTTTAAACACATGCCTGTAAGACAAATCATTAGTTGCAAGGACCTCAGGAAGATCAGAGCTGTAAAAGGTAATGCATCACCCAATTAAAAAAAAAAACAACAATAAAACCATAAAGTTCAGAATATAATTATGCTTTTACACTTACAGCTGAAATTCAGCCACATAGTCTCCATTTGAATATTAAATAGGACTTCATAATTTAAATTTGTAAATTTGTAGAGTGGATAATTTTACACATTATGGGTAGAAAGCTATACAGCATAAGTTATCATGAGATTAAACTACAAGGAAATTCTAGTGTGCATCAGATTGGTACTCCTTTGACGCTTATTACCATCTTTTAAACATTTTGGATTTAAGAAGCAAATCTTTACGTGAGTAAATCTTTCCAAGTGCTACAAGGCAGTTATACTCTACAATCTCACAAAGAAGTTTGGTAGGGTACAAATAAAATAAAATTTAGCACCTTTGAACTAACACTACTTTTTTACAAACCTTAATTTAATTTTGTTAACACCAATGCATGACACTGAAAAACAATTTGACAGTGGCTACAAGGACAAATTAATCTCTTAGTGGATGGACTTCAGTTTTCACTCCAATTGAAATTTCTCTTCAGAAATTTAACAGAGTTGGTACACACTGGATTTTAAATACTTTATTTTTCATTGATTTTATAAACTTTTAGACTATAAGGAAAAATAATTTTCACAGAACTTATTGTCTACAGAGTTGAATACACATTTTAAATTTTTAAAAAATCTGACTTTTAAGTTTCTACAATCTGTGAAGGCAGTCTGTTCTAATGCTGGATTATCCTTGAAGTAAAAAGGGTTTTTTTTCCATTATACTCAGCCTGGACCACTCTTGTTTCAACTTGAACCCGTTGATATGTACCCTCTCATCTTGCACCAATGTGAGGAGCTTATATCCATCTCTTTAATGACTTTTCAAAAAGGCTGGGGAGGTGTGAGGCCCCCAAAGCCCTGCCTTCTCTAGGCTGACCAAGCTCAGCTTCTTTACTGGGAAGTGCAATTCTGAGTACACCCTGGGAGATGTTGGACACCTTTTCTTCTAGCTCAAACATGGGCTCATGTCCATCAAGCTGCCCACCATCACCCCAGGGCCTTTCCCAGAAAGCTGCTGCCCAGTTCCTGTTCTGGTGCAGAGGCCCCACTTTCCCAGGTGCAGAACTTCGGTTTTGACTTTTAAATAATTGAATGAAACTGTTTTACTCCTCCCTTTCTTCTTTTTAGGAGAAATTAAGATATTGGGTAAATTTCTTCTTTCTTAGAGGAAATTAGGAGAGGCTAAGGAGACTGCATTCAAACTAAAATATGCACATGTCTTTTAAGGCTACTATTTACAAAATATTTGCATATAATCAAACATATTTAGGTTATTTATGTGAAGCTACTTTTCACTCCAGAGACATCTTATAGAACTTGAATGAAAAAGTTGTTGCTACTTTTCTGAATAATACCTGTGAATTTTATCTGCCAAATGATAAGAATTGTTGGCTGGCAAGAAATGGAAAGTTACACTGCTTCAATTTCAGGTCATGCATATCCTGTTTCCATTACTAGAAACAAAAAGGAAATCAACAGGAAGGAGTATATAGCCCTGTTCTCTTTGTCATGTTGAAGTAACACTTCCATATGGTGGAATTAAGTAGGAGAGTACCTGCA